>NW_027270109.1:0-13540 GCF_030848805.1 Temnothorax longispinosus | reverse complement strand
ATTTAATATCTTATTCGAACATGTATATTAGAAATGCAACAAAGTTTAAGTTTGCTTAAAATATATTTTAGATTGAAGTTATAGCTAACAATAAGACGTTATAGGTCGTGAGAAGGATGTCGAGAAACCTATTTAAAAGGGATATTATTATTCTCTTGAGAATAACACAGACTGAATCAAATATACAGAATTCCATAAGATTGCCTCTTTTGCTATGTCGTGGCACTCGCAGCTGTATGGACGCAGTGCATGCTATCATTGTCGTATGTTTGATTGCTTGGTAATGTCACTAGCAGCTAACGAGGCCTTAAACTGGCTGATTCCAATTATAATTATGGCAACTGACAAAGAGGATCAACCGATACTTTCTGGTGAAATTCAAATAAAATACACAGTGCCAGAATTACCGGTTACAGATACAATTACAATTAAATTTCACACTTCCAGACCTGAGAAATATATTATCAGCGTACGAATGTTAACGTTTAGAATTATCCGTACAAAATTACCTTTTTTAAAAAAAAAGTAAAAAAGGCGCCAAGTACACGCATAGTAGTGTATATGTTGTGTACCTCGAACAAAAAGAAAGTGGTAGTATTTTATTAAAATACCTAAATTTTTCTTGTAAAAAAACTTGGCGCTGGCTAGACCTCGAAATTTTAAATATTTACTTAATGATAAGCCGCATATCCGCCGTCCGCGTCGTCACGCACACCCATATCACTCACTCGCACATCCACGCTGATAATTATTTAATATTACTCCCATCGCATTATTTTCTGAATTATTTTATTTATTGTTGTCCTTATTTATTTAAAATTTTGAGGTCTAGCAGCGCCAAGTTTTTTTACAAGAAAAATTTATGTATTTTAATAAAATATTTTTATTTTGTACTGTTACCTCTGTAATTCTTTGTGACCACTAAAAAATACACATGTAAACTTTGTATTTAAATATCTTGTGTTCTCTTGTTAAATTTAAATAAAATTTTTTAATCTTATAAAATTGTTATCATACATTCTTTTCTAATTGACACAATGTAAAGATTTTTCAAAATAGTGCAACAATTATTTTTTGAGGCAATATATATGTTCTCTCTGTAATTGACGCTGTAATTTAAAGAAATATCATTTCTTTTTTGTAATTGTAATAGATCACTTGAAGCGCGACTCTTCTTTTTGATAAGGTAACATAATTTTGTGATGTGTATCACTTGGGTTATAATTTTTCGAAAATAAAGATATTACTGCTTAGATTTTTTCAAGATTTTTCGAGATATAAAGATTACGTCTACCACTTGTTACTTAGGTTTTTTCGATGTATAATACTACCACTTTCTTTTTTTTTCGAGGTAACAACATATACACTACTATGCGTGTACTTGGCGCCTTTTTTTACCTTTTTTTTAAAAAAGGTAATTTTGTACGGATATCACGCCTTTTTGTAGTATTACGCATTTTATAAACAGTATGTACAGGGTAAAGCTATTTGGAGGTATAATACTACCACTTTGTTTTTTTTCGAGGTAACAACATAACAGGGTAACAACATAATACATATACACTACTATGCGTGTACTTATAGCCCTCCTTTTACCTTTTTTTTAAAAATGTGTATACACATAAAAAATGCGGAATTATTTTTGTCAGACATAATTTTAATTCATCCAATTTTTATTATGTCAAGACAATTTTAATTCATCCAATTTTTATTATGTCTAGACATAATTTTAATTCGTCCAATTTTTATTATGTCTAGACATAATTTTAATTCAGCGAATTTTTATTATGTCATGACATAATTTTAATTCTGCCGCTAGGGAATTTTTAAGTCGATTCTTATGAATCAAGCTTGAATCGATGTCTAGGTGTCCATGTTGCCGATGACGAGGTCCACATAGTGCGCTTCATAGTTTTCGGTATCCAGGGTATTAATACCTTGAATTCGATGTCCACGTGTTCCAGGTTGCCGATGACGGGTTCCAGATAGTGCGCTCTATAGTTTTCGGTGTCTAGGTGTAATAATACGTTGAATTCGATGTCTAGGTGTCCCACGTTGCCGATGACGAGGTCCACATAGTGCGCTCCGTAGTTTTCGGTGTCTACGTGTATTAATACCTCGAATTCGATATCTACGTGTCCTACATTCAGATTTAAAGTTATTAATACACCTAGACACCAAAAACTACGAAGCGCACTATGTGGACCTCGTCATCGGCAACCTGGGACACGTAGACATCGAATTCGAGATATTATTACATCTAGACACCGAAAACTACGGACCTTGTCATCAGCAACCTGGGACACCTAAACATCAATTTCAAGATATTAATACACGTAGACACCGACAACTACGGAGCGCACTATGTGGACCTCGTCATCGGCAACCTGGGACACCTAGACATCGAATTCAAGATATTAATACACGTAGACACCGAAAACTACGGAGCTCACTATCTAGACATTGTCATCGGCAACCTGGGACACCTAGACATCGCATTCAACGTATTATTACACCTGGACACCGAAAACTACGAAGCGCACTATGTGGACCTCGTCATCGCCAACCTGAGACACCTAGACATTGAATTCAACGTACGATTACACCTGTACACCGAAAACTATGAAGCGCACTATCTGGATCTCGTCATCGGCAACCTGGGACCGTGGACATCAAATTCAAGGTATTAATACACGTAGACACCAAAACTACGGAGCGCACTATGTGGATCTCGTCATCGCAACCTGGGACACCTAGACATCGAATTCAACGTACGATTACACCTAGACACCGAAAACTATGAAGCGCACTATCTGGATCCCGTCATCGGCAACCTGGGACACCGTCGAACATCGAATTCAAGGTATTAATACACGTAGACACCGAAAACTACGAAGCGCACTATGTGGACCTCGTCATCGGCAACCTGGGACACCTAGACATCGAATTCAACGTACGATTACACCTGGACACCGAAAACTATAAAACGCACTATCTGGATCTTGTCATCGGCAACCTGGGACACGTGGACATCGAATTCAAGGTATTAATACCGTAGACACCGAAAACTACGGAGCGCACTATGTGGACCTCGTCATCGGCAACCTGGGACACGTAGACTCGAATTCAACGTATTATTACACCTGGACACCAAAAACTATGAAGCGCATTATCTGGATCTTGTCATCGGCAACCTGGGACATGTGGACATCGAATTCAAGGTATTAATACACGTAGACACCGAAAACTACGGAGCGCACTATGTGGATCTCGTCATTGGCAACCTGGGACACGTAGACATCGAATTCAAGTATTATTACACCTGGACACCGAAAACTATGAAGCGCACTATCTGGACCTCGTCATCGGCAACCTGGGATACCTAGACATCGAATTCAAGCTTGATTCATAAGAATCGACTTAAAAATTCCCTAGCGGCACTTTCTGCCAAGCGTAGAGAACCTTCTTTTCCGGCAGCGCGGCAGCGGTGGTAATACGATGTAAGGGTACGAAATCTCTCCAGATAAACATGAAGCAATTGACTCAATATATATTATATAAGTATATACCTAATTTGCCTAAATAGAAATCTTCCTCCTGACCGATAAGTTTATCGACCTAATTTCGAAATACGCGCGCGAATATTGAAAACTGGCGATACCTGCGCCGCCAGCGGCGAAAAAGTGAAAGTGACGTTTCTCTGATAGATATTGTCGCGGCGTTAGGAGGAGGAGGAGAGGAGTATCTTAAAAATAAATTTTCATATTTGGACTTTGCGTCGCAATATCTCCGCTCGTAGGGCACGTAGCGGAATATTATAAGAGAAACCCCCCCCCCTAATTGGACCCCAAGCTATCGATCAAGCCTACTTAGAACTTGATCCGTTCACCTTGTTATCGAGATCTCAACATCTCGGGTACTCGCAACCCGTCGCGTCGCGTAAAAGAGTCACGGTCGGTCTCGCTCCGCGTGTACTTGGCGCGAGACACTACCGTGTCTCTTGATTATAGAGAAAGTCTTTTTGAGAAATTCAGAGATTTATACTTGGAGCTAGAATATTATTTATTTGTTTAAAAAAATACTACACGTGATATCTTTTATAAAATCATGTATTCTATAACTTTAGAATTTATGTCATTAATTTAGTAATAAATTGATAAGAATGTTTGAAAATTAATACATTTTGATGAAGAGCAAATTTTTTCATCATGAAACTTCAAGAAACATCTAAATATACTAACGCCATTGTAAAATTTTTGAAGATATCCTACGTAGAATTATTTATATAAAACCATTTCAATATACAATAAATTAATTAATTGGCTTTGATAAGCAAAATTTTCAGAAATATTTAGAGAAAATTATTTTATATACCAATAAAGGGAGGGTCCCGTTTGCCTACAAAACGATTGCCTACAGGTTCGTTTGCACACACCCATTGCACACAATCCCGATAGCACACATTTCAAATTGCCTACAGAGCGATTGCCTACAGGCATTATTGCGCACATATTTCTTTGTCTACACGATCATATTGCGCACAGCGCATTGCACACACGACCGTATTGCACACAGCGCATTGCGCACACGACCGTATTGCACACAGCGCATTGCACACACGACCATATTGCACACAGCGCATTGCACACATGGCTGTTATTGCACACACGACCGTATTGCACACAGTGCATTGTAAAAACGGCTGTATTGCATACAGCGTATTGCACGCAGCGCATTGCACACATGGCTGTATTGCACACAGCGCATTGCACACACGACCGTATTGCTCACAGCGCATTGCACACACGACCGTATTGCACACAGCGCATTGCACACATGGCTGTATTGCACACAGCGCATTGTACACACGACTGTATTGCTCACAGCGCATTGCACACACGACCGTTTTGCACACAGCGCATTGCACACATGGCTGTTATTGCACACACGACCGTATTGCACACAGCGCATTGCGCACACGACCATATTGCACACACGGCCGTATTACACACATGGCCGTATTGCACACACGTCCGTGTTGCACACACAGCCGTATTGCACACACGGTTGTATTGCACACACGGCCGTGTTGCACACACGACCGTATTGCACACACGGCCGTGTTGCACACACGACCGTATTGCACACACGGCCGTGTTGCACACACGGCCGTATTGCACACACGGCCGTGTTGCACACACAGCCGTATTGCACACACGGCCGTATTGCACACACGGCCGTATTGCACACACGACCGTGTTTGCACACACGACCGTATTGCAACACACGACCGTATACTTTCCACGCGAACCGAGGTTCACGCACACCCCCCCCCCCCGTGCTTTCGGGGGAGGTGCGGTTGTCCCGAAATAGTTCACGCATACACTTTCCACGCGAACCGAGGTTCACGCACACCCCCCCGTGCTTTCGGGGGAGGTGCGGTAGTCCCGAAATAGTTCACGCATACACTTTCCACGCGAACCGAGGTTCACACACACCCCCCCGTGCTTTCGGGGGAGGTGCGGTAGCCCCGAAATAGTTTCACGCATACACTTTTCACGCGAACCGAGGTTCACCGGCCCGAAAGCAGGGGGGGTGCGTGAACCTCGGTTCGCGTGAAAAGTGTATGCATGAACTATTTCGGGCTACCGCACCTCCCCCGAAAGCACGGGGGGGGGGTTTGCGTGAATTTCGGTTCGCGTGGAAAGTGTATGCGTGAACTATTTCGGGACTACCGCACCTCCCCCGAAAGCACGGGGGTGTGCGCGTGAACCTCGGTTCGCGTGGAAAGTGTATGCGTGAACTATTTCGGGACTACCGCACTTCCCCCGAAAGCACGGGGGGGGGTGTGCGTGAACCTCGGTTCGCGTTTAAAGTGTATGCGTGAACTATTTCGGGGCTACCGCACCTCCCCCGAAAGCAGGGGGGGTGTGCGTAACCTCGGTTCGCGTGGAAAGTGTATGCGTGAACTATTTCGGGACTACCGCACCTCCCCCGAAAGCACGGGGGGGTGTGCGTGAACCTCGGTTCGCGTGGAAAGTGTATGCGTGAACTATTTCGGGACTACCGCACCTCCCCCGAAAGCACGGGAGGGGTGTGCGTGAACCTCGGTTCGCGTGGAAAGTGTATGCGTGAACTATTTCGGGACTACCGCACCTCCCCCGAAAGCACGGGGGGGGGGGGTGTGCGTGAACCTCGGTTCGCGTGGAAAGTGTATGCGTGAACTATTTTGGGACTACCACACCTCCCCCGAAAGCACGGGGGGGGTGTGCGTGAACCTCGGTTCGCGTGAAAAGTGTATGCGTGAATTATTTCGGGGCTACCGCACCTCCCCCGAAAGCTGGGGGGGTGTGCGTGAACCTCGGTTCGCGTGGAAAGTGTATGCGTGAACTTTTCATGCGTGGAAAGTTAATATGCGAGATGCCACATGGGTTAGATGACGCGCTTTAAACAGTTAAATACTTTTGAAGCGCGTCATCTAACCTACGTATTTTCCAAACTTTTTTTGTTAATAACTTTTTAACGAATAACGAGCGACGGCTAAAACTTTCTGAAGGTCACTCGGGGTCATGACCTTGACAACATATATCAAGGTCATTGAAATCGGTAATACGGCCGTGTGTGCAACACGGCCGTGTGTGTGCAACACGGCCGTGTGGCCGTGTGTGCAATACGGTCGTGTGTGCAACACGGCCGTGTGTGCAATACAACCGTGTGTGCAATACGGCTGTGTGTGCAACACGGACGTGTGTGCAATACGGCCGTGTGTGTAATACGGCCGTGTGTGCAATATGGTCGTGTGCGCAATGCGCTGTGTGCAATACGGTCGTGTGTGCAATAACAGCCATGTGTGCAATGCGCTGTGTGCAATACGGTCGTGTGTGCAATGCGCTGTGAGCAATACAGTCGTGTGTGCAATGCGCTGTGTGCAATACAGCCATGTGTGCAATGCGCTGTGTGCAATACAGCCATGTGTGCAATGCGCTGTGTGCAATACGGTCGTGTGTGCAATGCGCTGTGAGCAATACGGTCCTGTGTGCAATGCGCTGTGTGCAATACAGCCATGTGTGCAATGCGCTGCGTGCAATACGCTGTATGCAATACAGCCGTTTTTACAATGCACTGTGTGCAATACGGTCGTGTGTACAATAACAGCCATGTGTGCAATGCGCTGTGTGCAATACGGTCGTGTGTGCAATGCGCTGTGTGCAATACGGTCGTGTGCGCAATGCGCTGTGTGCAATACGGTCGTGTGTGCAATGCGCTGTGCGCAATATGATCGTGTAGACAAAGAAATATGTGCGCAATAATGCCTGTAAGCAATCGCTCTGTAGGCAATTTGAAATGTGTGCTATCGGGATTGTGTGCAATAAGTGTGTGCAATCGAACCTGTAGGCAATCGTTTTGTAGGCAACTGGAGCCCTCCCCCAATAAAAATATTTACTTGCTCGCCTGACGGATATAATTAATTTAATGATTATGAGATTAAATTGGGATTAGTCAAGTGAGTACATTTGTGCAATCTGAAGAAAAATGGAAGAGAATCTTATTAAATCGTATATGATTAAAAAAACCATTGTTTCTAATAACATTTTTGAATAAATAAAGTAACAAATATAATCCAAAACGTACAAAAAAGATGGATTTAGGGTAAAGGTATAGCGTATTCCAAGTCTTTGCCCGCAAGAACGTTGATAATATTTAGCGCTGCGACTTTGGCCATGTCATCACGAGTTTTGATCGTCGAGCTGCCTAAGTGTGGCAGAATTTCTGTAATTACCAAAATATAAAATTGCTAATATGATGCACTACATGTAAATTATGATACAATATTAGATATATTATAGCATTACATTCCTTGAATTTTGAAATTGTAGAATTCTTAAGAGCATGATCGATTTTTTTAATACCCAGGTCAGGTGTGCGATATTCCGTATTATAAGAAAGAATAACAAGAAAATAAAAATGATTATACCGACCAACATTACGTAGTTTTAGAAGTTCGTGTTTACGTGGTAGCGGTTCCGGATCGGTGACGTCTAGTCCGGCAGCGAATATCTTCATTTTACAAAGAGCTCTCTGAAGTGCAGCGGTATCGACGATCTCACCGCGAGCCACGTTCACGAAGACGGGTTTCTTTTCTTTCATTTTCTCAAAAGCGTCGTCTTCGAAAAGTTTTTGGGTTTTACTAGTCAGAGGTGCCGAAATCACGAGAAAATCACTCTGCTCCAGAAGCTTATCCCAAGATACATACTCCGCTCCAAGTTCCTCATCTGAATCATGTTACACTCATTTTAGAGGATTACTGCGTTGTGTAATTATTGGATTACGTGTGTGTAAAAAATTCGTTCCAATATAATAATCCTATAAATGCACTATTCTGATAAACGCAGAAGAAATTTTCACGAAGCAATCTATTAAAGATTTATTTATTATTGGAAATCTATTTAATTAACAAACATAGATTCTTGGGAATTTCTATATTTTCAGATAAATATAATAAAGTTAATAAAAAATATATATATTTTTTAATCTATATTTTGTATATTCAACTCTTATAGGTGAAATGTATGAAGTAAAATATATCGACAATATAGAATATTGAGACATGTAGAACATTGAGACTGGAAAAATATTAGTCTCCTGCAGATAAGTCGCGAGCGTACCTTCTTTCTTGCGCGAAGGTACGCGGCCGGTGTAGATAAATTTCCCTACTTCGAATGCCTTCAATCGTTTAACTATTTCTTGGCCAATATTTCCTAGGCCGAAGATGCCGACTGTAGAACCTCGTAAATCTCGTCCCAGCAGCCACTGTGGTCCCGTGCTTATCTCACAGCTTAATTATACGTCATTAATTGTATCATATATCTATTACTACACTATATACAGTTTTTGATTATACGTATATGTATAAGCAACCTGATAAAAGCTAGGCGATAGAAGCAGACTCAATATATAATTTTATTATAGACCATTTCGGCTAGATTTATACTTACATACATATCAATGCAATATAAACAGAATAAAAAATATATATATGGAAAATATTTATCAAACGTACCAGAAAGAGAACTGATATTCATTGAACAAGAACGCACTTTGATTACATCGATTATTTTTCTATCTAATGATCTAATCTTATCGGACTTTTCAAGCAAAGATTTTTATATCAATTGAATTGTAATTTAAAATGAGTTAAAACACTTACTTTTCCAGCTTCTTGCGACCCTCACGGGCGCGCCTCGCCGCGGATAACAACAAGAGCACTGCCATTTCCGCGATTGCAGCGGACAGCACTTTCGGTGCGTGCCCGGCTTTAATTCCTCTTTCTTTAATTAATGTAAGATCTAAGTGATCATATCCGGACGTCATTGTCGATATGACCTTTAAATTTTTCCCTGAAAAACGAAAGTCAAATTCGTTGATTTGCTTGATAAAATCTCGCAGTCACATTTTTTTACGCTTTAAAAGAAAAGCATTCGCATATCGTGTACTTTTTTTTAAACAGTTACAATCGATTCATCTCATTCTTCATCTTGTGCTTGAAAGTCTTGAAATAAAATCGCGTTCCAAGCCGATTTTATTAATTTTAACATTAAACAATTTTAAATACTCTTTTTTTCTTGTACTTCTTGGCGCTTTATTCAAGATATAATAGGCATTTGTATAGAAAACACATCAATTAAGTTTCAAGATTTTTTAAAATATTTAAACAAACGTTGAAACGAGTTCTGCTTGAGAAAATTTGGACAGCTGCGTAATTATGGAATCGCTCAAGACAGGAAATGAAGAAGTTCTATCGAGAAAAGCAATAAAAATGGATCTTTACCGGCGGCATCAAGAAACTCCTTGTCAACTTTAACATGGCTGGAGGAACATGGAGCGAGGAATACAGCATCGAAACTCTGCTCACGAAGAGCTGCCAATATTTTTTGTCGATATACATCTGCATTATAATTCTCTAGAATAGTGATCTCGCAGCTACATCAACAATAGTAAACGACAAGAGTAATCTGTATAATTTTCTTAAATATTCCAAATTTATTCAGACTTACTTGTTATCCTCAAGCAACTTGATGCCGGGCTGGGGCACGTCCTTGTGGTCCACCAAACCTTCCATCGTTGAGCCGGTGAACTCATTGCGCTGTCTAAAATCAGGAAATTGAAAATAATAATCGATTCGTCAAAACACGTTTACAGATGCCACAGGCGCACTCACGTGATCTTTAAATATTTCTCCCGGCGATAAAAGTCCTCTATCAACTTAACTCAGTTTCAAGGATTCACCGTCGCACCGACTTTCAAACAGATTAGACAGACGTTTGTCTGATACAGCGATGTAGGCTTCCACCGACTGCGATTTTCACGTATACTACTTTCCAATATCTATGTCAAAACACTCGACGGAGTGATGTTGTGCGAGCTCGATTAGATATACCTACCAGTACAAATCGGTTTTATAGATATAACAATAAAACAAAGATAACGGACAAAACGTTCCATTCCATCAAGGATTGTCAAGGATATATATTGAATACATATTATATAAAATATTATACAATAAAAAACAATGCAAAAATTATTCTTTTAATTATTTTCTAATTCTTTTTCTTATTATTTTTCTTATATACATACAAAAAGAGATTATGCAAGAGAAAAAAACATAGTATAGACATATATGAACATATTTTATATAATACTAGCTTTTTCGCTCAAAAGCTCTTCCTTCTTTTCCCCGAATAGGAATATTTACTCCAAAATTTTTTTTTTCAAAAAGGGACCTTTTTTAGACAATTTTATAAGGGAGCCTTTTGTCCCCGGGCTCAGACTCCTTCCCAAAAATCTCTACGGTCTAAGTTAGAGTATCATGAGATAATATACCAAATTTAGTTGTTCTAATTTGAAAACGGTGAAAGTAGAATAATATCAAAAAACGGAACTGGTGCTAATAAACGGGAGGGGTCCCCAATTGCCTACAATCAATTTATTGCCTACAAGTCGATTGCCTAATAATATGCCTACAGATCGATGCACAATTGCGTAAAAAAACCAAATTACAAAATTAGAGAGGAAAGGGACGTTTGCACCACAGATACTATTGCACACAAGCCCGCATTGCACACATATTTATTGCCTACACCTCGATTGCCTACAAGCTCTATTGCGCACCATTAAAAAATTAAGAGAAGAATGACGTTTGATCATCAAATTCTAACGGAACTTCTGAATGAACCGCCCTTCCGATTGAGACAGGGTTTTGCAGGTGATTTTGTCACGATATCTAGAGATTATTTATCGATGTCCTATCTTCGGGTTTTTTAAATAGTTTTTTTAGATTTTATAGCCTGACAATCGTAAACAAAGTGTGCGGCGCTCTACCTCAGGTACAGGTATTTGTGCAAGCAATGCAGCCGGAAAACATAATCCGTGTGCCGGTGGCTTTATAGCATTTCGACTGGGTCGGTTTTCAACTCCAACTCGAGTTGAGTTATGACGTCACAAGCTCTACTTCTAGGTTCTAATTAGACGATTTCAGCATGTGACGTAATAACCCAACTCTGGTTATTTTATCTGATACTTTACAACGAGCGTTAAGCAGGGCACACTCACTTTTTGTAGAACGTACAGTAAGGTTTCGACCAATCGCGTTGCTCTGCTCGCCGATTCGGCCGTCTGTAACCGTAGAAGTAAGAATTGAGCAACGCAATTGGTCAAAACTTTACTGTTACTGTTACAGAAAAGTGGTGTGGCCTTGCTTTGGAGCTACCGCAAAGACTCTCGTCACGTAGCGTAACGTAACGTGACTTTATGTTTTTAGCCTCCCCCGAAAGCACGGGGGGGGGTGTGCGTGAACCTCGTTCGCGTGGAAAGTGTATGCGTGAACTATTTCGGGACTACCGCACCTCCCCCGAAAGCACGGGGGGGGGTGTGTGCGTGAACCTCGGTTCGCGTGGAAAGTGTATGCGTGAACTATTTCGGGACTACCGCACCTCCCCCGAAAGCACGGGGGGGGTGTGCGTGAACCTCGGTTCGCGTGAAAAGTGTATGCGTGAACTATTTCGGGACTACCGCACCTCCCCCGAAAGCACTTGGTTGGTGTGCGTGAACCTCGGTTCGCGTGGAAAGTGTATGCGTGAACTATTTCGGGACTACCGCACCTCCCCCGAAAGCACGGGGGGGGGGTGTGCGTGAACCTCGGTTCGCGTGGAAAGTGTATGCGTGAACTATTTCGGGACTACCGCACCTCCCCCGAAAGCACGGGGGGGGGGGTGTGCGTGAACCTCGTTCGCGTGGAAAGTGTATGCGTGAACTATTTCGGTACTACCGCACCTCCCCCGAAAGCACGGGGGGGTGTGCGTGAACCTCGGTTCGCGTGGAAAGTGTATGCGTGAACTATTTCGGGACTACCGCACCTCCCCCGAAAGCACGGGGGGGTGTGCGTGAACCTCGGTTCGCGTGGAAAGTATAATATATTACAAAGCATATTATTTATGTATTCTGCTGTAAGTATATAATAAAACATTAATCATTAAATACAACAGTATATATTCAATTTATAACAGCCTGTAGAATTACACGAAGATTTTCTTATATTTTTTATCATTTTATCTAAAAAATGGCTTATCATAGGAGTCGCCAAAATTCCTTTTAAGGGCTTTCATTTTAACCCAAAACGAAGCTTTTCACAAAGTTCATCGAAATCGGAGGGGGGGCCGTTTTCGGAAGTCTACCCGCTTTATTTCTAACAGGACATCGATAATAATCTCTAGATATCGTGACAAATCACCTGCAAAACTCTGTCTCAATCGGAAGGGCTGAAAACTATTTTAAAAAACCCGAAGATAGGACATCGATAAATAATCTCTAGATATCGTGACAAAATCACCTGCAAAACTCTGTCTCAATCGGAATGGCGGTTCATTCAGAAGTACAGCCCTCTAAAACTAGTGTAGCCCTTTCAACAATAGAAACCGGACCTCATGTGTGCAATGTTGCTTGTGCGCAATAGTGTCGTGTGTGCATTCGTCTCCTAATTTTTTATTTGTGCGCAATAGAGCTTGTAGGCAATCGATCTGTGGGCAATAATATTATGTGTGCAATGTTGCTTGTGTGTGCAATAGTATCTTGTGTGCAAACGTCCATTCTTCTCTTAATTTTTTAATTGTGCGCAATAGAGCTTGTAGGCAATCGATGTTAGGCAATAATATTATGTGTGCAATGCGGCTTGTGTGCAATAGTATCTTGTGTGCAAACGTCCATTCTTCTCTCTCTTAATTTTTTAATTGTGCGCAATAGTGCTTGTAGGCAATCGATCTGTAGGCAATAATATATGTGTGCAATGCGGGTCTTGTGTGCAATATATCTTGTGTGCAAACGTCCATTCGTCTCTTAATTTTTTAATTGTGCGCAATAGTGCTTGTAGGCAATCGACTTGTAGGCAATAATTTTTGTGCGCAAACGAATTGTCGGCAAATGAGATGTTGGCAAACGACACTGTAGGCAATCGATTTGTAGGCAATTGGGACCACCCCCCCTAATA
>NW_027270108.1:0-13749 GCF_030848805.1 Temnothorax longispinosus | reverse complement strand
TAACAAGTAACGATCGATACAGATTTTGGACATCTCTGCTCCCTCCTCCTTTCTTAAACCTTATTATTTTTGTTTTCTCTACATTTAGCTTCAGTCTCTTCCTACTTAAGTACCCTTTCAATCTTTCTAACATGCTCCTCATTTGATCCTCGTCCTCTGCAATTAGCACTACATCATCAGCATACGCCAACGTGTACACCCTCTTCCCTCCTAACATTATCCCTCCCCATTTAACCCTGCCCATTTCCTCCTCCATATCCGCTAACAACACATTGAACAATAATGGGCTCAATGGGCACCCCTGTCTTACTCCCCTCCCCGTTCAGAATGCCTCTCCTATTTCATTACCTACCCTTACCCTACTTCTCGTCTCCCTCAAAATCTCCTCCGTCCTTCTCACCAGCCCTTCCCTTATTCCCCTTTCCCTCATTGCTTTTACTAGTATCCCCCTGTCTACTGAGTCAAACGCCGCCTTAAGATCTACAAAACATGCTATCACCTTCCCCCTTTTTTCTCCAACCTTCTATTCACCAGGTAATTTAACACATAGATATTATCAATAATTCCCATTCCTCTTCTGAAACCTGTCTGGTTTTGTGGCACTATTCCCTTCCCCTCTAGCTCCTCTCTTAGCCTCTCCGCCAGAATGGCCGTGTACATCTTATACAACGACGCCATTATTATCACCCCTCTGTACTCCTCCACCCTTTTTCTTTCCCCTTTCTTTACGATTGGTGCGATTAACCCCTTTTTCCAATTCTCCGGCCAACCTCCCCCCTTCCATACCCTGTTGATAAATCTCCATGCCCAATTCTCCAACTCCTTCCCCCCATGTTTCCACGCCTCGCTTGGTATTCTATCCCTTCCCATTGCCTTTCCATTTTTCAGCTTCCTTATTACTCCTCATTTCTTCTAAGCTTATCTCCTCCACTTCTCCTTCCCTTTCCTCCCTCCCTCCATCTATCCCCATCTTCACTCTCCCCTCTACTCCTCCTAACAGCTTCATAAAGTGTTCTTTTTATTCTTCCTCCTCAATCCCTTCCTCTATTCCTCTCCTCTTTCTTCTCTCCCTATTTACTATCTCCCAAATCTCCGATTCTCTCCTTGCTTCACCCGCTTTTCTCTCCCATCTCCGGTTCTCCTCCTCCTTCTTCCTCTTACATAGCTCCTTAATCCCCTTTCTCTTTTCTCTGTAAGCACTGCCCTCTTCCCTTCCCTTCCTCCATTCCCTCAATTTTCTTCTCGCTTCATTCTTCACTTCTCTGCAATCTTTATTCCGCCACCCCACCTTCTCCTTTCTCCTTCCCTTCAACTTCTTTTCCACCCCTGTTATCGCCTCTGCTATTCTTGCTTCCATTTCATCCCATTCCTTATCTAACTCTTCTTCTTTTTTCTCTACTTCCCCTATTTTTTCTACGAACACCTTCCTCGTTCAACACTTCCCTGTTTTTTTTCTTCCACCCTCTCCCTCTGTCCTCTCCCTCGTTCCCCCTTCTTACCACCATTTCCAAGGAGTGGTGGTCTGAGTCTACTCTATCCCCCACCGTCATGCTCTCGATCTTCTCTCTTACTTCTCCATCCCCTATTACATAGTCTATCACCGTCTCTCCTCTTCCTCCCGTAAACGTAAATTTCCCCTCCTCGTCTCCCCTCTCATTTCCATTGAATATCTCCCATCCTCTCTCCTCTAAGCAATTTACCAGCAACCTCCTTTCTTTGTCCATCTTTTTATCTTTCGAACTTCTTCCCCCTCCCGACCGTCCTCCTCTCTCTTCTTCCTCTATACTCCCACCTTCTTGCCCAGGCCTTACATTAAAATCTCCCCCTATTATATCGTAAATCTTCCTTCCTCTTTTCTTTCTATTATGTGTCCCATCTCCTGTAAGCTCTCTTCCATCTCCTCTTTCTTTGCATATACCCCTACAATACTCCATCTCTCGTCACCTATCCTAATCTTTCCCTCTATCTAACCCTCCCTATCAATTTCAATCTCCGTCCCCTTCTCTTTCAACCCTTTTCTTATTCCCATTATCATCCCTTCTATTGCTCTCTCTTTTTTATTCTTCCTTTTCACCTTACTCGTACCCCCTTGGCAACCTTCCCCTTATTCTCTCCCAGCCCTTTTCTCCTATCCAGGTCTCTAACATGACTAATACATCCTCTTTCTTCAACCCTTCCCAAAAGTCCTTATCTGTATTTTCCAAACCAGCTACATTCCAGAATACCACCCTCCAAAACTTACTTCCCCCCTCCTCTTCTCCTCTGCCTCCCGTATTGCCCCTCTTTAATTCCTCCCCTCTCTCCTCTTCCCTTCTTATTCCCCCGTCTCCATTCCCAGTTCTTCCCCTTCTACCATGCCTCCCTCCTCCTCCTTCTCTCCTCCACTCTCCTTTCTAATCCTTCCCCTTTCATCCTTTAGCACCTCCTTTTCCATATCCCAACTCCACCATACATTTTCCAACCTTATTCTGCCTGCTTTAATCCACGCTCTCCTTCCCTCTCTCTCTCTCTTCTCTTCTTGCTATCTCTCTCAGTTTCCAGTTCATCCTTCTTTCCTCCCACGTCAAATCCTCTATGATTCTCTCTTTTCTACCCACCAGGTTCCTCTTTTTTTCCATCACCTCCCATTTTTTATTCTTCGTTCTCTAATTTCAACAACACCATTTCTCTTCCTTTTTCCACCTCCTCCCTTATTCTCTTCACCTCTATTGTCTTCACTTTGGCTTTCATTCCCTCCAATAACTTCTCCGCTTCTTGTCTCCTCCCTCCTTCCTTCACTTCTAAACCCCTTATCACCATATTTCTTCTCTCCTTCTCCTTCCTTTCCAGCCTTCTTTCCAACTCTCTTATTCTCTCCCTCACTTTCTCGTTTCCGTTTCCTATCTCCCCCTTTTTCTTCTCCTTTCTCCCTCCTATTTTCTCTTCCAATCTTTTTAACCTTTCCTCTACTTTCTCCTTCTGCTTTTTCATCTCTTCCCTCTCCTCTCTCCATCTCTTCTCCTGCGCCCTGAACTCTTTTCTCAGTTCCTCTATTTCTTCTATTAACTTACTTCCCTGCTCCCTGAAGCCCTTCCTAAATTCCTCCCTCATGGACCTGAAGTCCTCTCTCATCTCACCAATTATCTCTCTCAATTCTCTCACACCTATCTCTGCTTCTGTTCTTTGAGATCTCGCCATTATCTTGCTTCTCTTAAAAATATCCTCCTTCTCCTCCACGCTCTTATCTAACTCCTCTCTCTTCCTTTTCCATAGCTCTTTTATCGTTACCGTGCTCCCCGTGCTCCCCCTTCTAACTCTATCCTTCTCCTTCACTCTATCTATCACCTTCTTTTTCTCCATCTCGCTTTCCTTCTCTTCGTTCATCTCCTTCTCTGCGTTTCGCTTCGCCCTCTACCTATTCTCTGTTCTATGCTCTGCCTCGGTCTGCCTACTGCTTCCCTATTCACCCGCCGAGTCACCCCTCTACTCACCCTAGCGTTCGCGCCCTACCACGCACCGTCCGCCTACCGAGTCGCCCCTCTACACCGTCTCTCGTTCTCGCCCTACCCAGCGCTACCGTACGCGTCTCTGCTCACCTAACTCGTCGCCCCTCTACCCCAGCTATTATTCGTGCCGTAACCTTTGTCCAAGCCCTGTCCCCTTTTCTCCCTATACTCCCCTCTCACGCTCCTCCACCACTCTCCCCTTACTCCTCCACACTCACTCACCTTTGCTCCTCCCTTCTCGCACACTCTCGCCTTCCACAAACTCCTATGGCACTCCTTTTTTTTTCCACTCGCACACTCTCACACGCTGTCACCTCGATCGTACCGGAAACGGAAGTCCGAAAACAAAACAATTAATCGGAGAAGTAATTGTATCTATCGCTCTTTCACGTCAATGTAGCGCAATACATCATCAATTCGCATTTGATCTTCCATCCAAAACATACAAGATCTTCAACGAAATAAGTATTTCAGTAACAAACTAATTTGTAAATTGAAAATTACAATTCCGCAATTTCCATTATAGCTGCGACGTACGTGATACTAGTTTTAGCAAAATTGAAATTTTACATTCCGTTTGTATCGTCTCAGACACTCCCCTTTAATAATTAAATGAAAATGGCAAGCGAGATTCAGCGATCCCGTACCATGTGTTTATCTCCTTCCTGCGTAGCAATCTCACCTGCTCGGGTGGTCACGTTGCTGCCAGTTGAAATGCAAAACCATTTCACTCTCAATATCTCTGGGCCAGTGTTCTCTAAGAAGTAGATGTACAGAAAATCCGAGCAGGACTGAAAAAGATATCAAAAGTTATCTTCACTGTAAACTCGTAAATTCTCGATACAAAATTATTTGAAAGTTTACAAGAATTTTATGACAGAAAACGCGGATGTCAATGACAACTAATAATTTCACGAGTTCAGGAAACTTTCGCCTGTATATATTATAAACGTTATTTCATCCCAACGAGCATTTTGTATCGAACTTTCGAGCGTGAAGCAAAAACGAAAGCGTCATGCAAGAATTGTGATTTACCTTAAAAAGCGTATCAAAAAAGAATAGTGAACAATGTATCAATGCTATCGCAATTGCAAAAATGTATATAAATCGCTTAACGGTCGCCTACACATGTCTAATTCTTAATGTTTCGCACAGCAAATCTCTTTTGGCAGCACCAGCACGTGCATCAAGAACATTTATAGCATTTTCCGCTACATCAATCGCCTCAACATCATTTATTTCAAAATCAAGAGCGTCATCTCTTTCTAAACAAATATTGTGCAATATGCAACAAGCAAGAACGTTTGCAGGAATTTGATCGACTCGCACCATTGCAAGTACAGTCAACAGACTTCGGAATCTTCCTTTCAACATTCCAAATGCTCTTTCAATGGCAATTCTCGCTGAAGAGTGACAGAAATTATAATTTCGTTGTCGTTCTGTTAAATGACCATTGTCTCGGTATGGTGTCATTAAATTTTCATGCAATTTGTAAGCCAGATCACCGACTAAGTGGCTGTCTTGTGGAAATTTTGCAACATTACCCAAGTAATGTTGCACTTCAGATTGACGGAACACTCGCTGATCATGTACGGATCCAACATTTCCAACAAAACAATGTATAAACTGGTACTTATGATCACAGATAGCCTAAACAAAAAGAAAAACATCAAATACTTTTACTTCGCCAGTGAGTAGTGAAATTACAAAAATCCTTTGCTGCGACCAAATTGGCTAATATTTATTTAACAAGCACAACGCGTTTCAACCGAGATTCCGGTCCTTCTCAAGTGCGTACAATAAATTAACGCTTGCAAAACACTTCATTATACACAATGTGGCAGCAATGAGTCTACGAACTAAAATACAAAAAAAAGTAAAATAATAAATTAACAAACTAAAATGACGTACGAAGAGTAAACTCAGGAATAAAATAGCAACGCTTACATGTTTTGTGTGTCAAAGGCGATAAAAGATATGCGAGTCATATTAACAAACGTGAAATTCGGTGGTGCGTTCACTATAGGTGACGACAAACGACTGACAATGAGTGAGAAACAAAGGCAGAGGTAACCGAAAGCGCTCAAATTAAGTTTATTATTTTGTCATAAATGACAGGAAGGTTATCGGTGTCCTTTTGTAAATTAATAGTGTTATTGTTTTTCTTAATAAACACCATTTCGGCTATCTCTCTTTTTTTAAAATGTTTCTCGCAAAAAGAACATTACAAATAAATAATTACAAAATGTAATTAAAAATATAATGGAAAAATTTAAAATAAAACATGAAACATACTTGAAGTTGAATGGAATGGTGACCTTTCCGATTGACATAAGATTCAGGGTACTTTTTTGGAGCTGGTATGTTTATGTGGGTGCCATCTATAGCGCCAATAACTTTCGGAAAACCACTCGTGTTTTCGAATCCTGCCCACACTTCGTCTACCCTTTCACCTGTAGGCCACTTAATAATAATAGGCGCAAGCTCAATGAGTGCCTTTACAACACGTCTTGTAATATATAGTGAGGTGCTTCTACCAACGTTGAAGCGTTCGCATATTGAACTAAACATAAAGAAATAGACATAAAAACTGAATTAAAGATTTGATCATAGTTACACTGACATTGATATATACAAGGTAAGGCAAAACAGTCGAAAATTATATATTTCAATAATCAAAAATAGTTTACAAAATATTTTGACACTTTTTTGTATAAAATACTAAATTTCGTTAAACTTCACTTTTTCAAAGAAAAATCATTGCACAGCATATGTTCGGCGTATCGCCTTGTATATAGTGTAGTCGTTAGTACAGTCACTTTATGTTCATGTAGTCGTATATAATTCATACTTAGTTGCATAAGTCATTTGTAATTCTCGCGCGAAACGTCGGCGGATCGCGAGCAGTCAAATCATGCGACTCACCTGTCGGTGCTGCCATCGCCTATCCGCCGACGGCATCCACCCCCCCCCCCCCGGAAAGGGAACAACTACTCGCCCGTAGCGACATGTTCCAGGACCGCGGGGACAGAACATTCTTCGTCAAGCCGCCGTGCGGCACACACATATATTTTGGCCAGCCGTCTTACGGCAAACACATATTTTGGGAACCGTCTTACGGCACACATTCGCCGGGCAGAACGAACCACGGAATCGCTTTGCCGCCTCGCTCAACCGGGAGTGCGCACGTCTCCTACTGCTTTCTTTCCTGCCTGCTCTATTGCTTGCTCTCCATCGCTTGCTTGCTTGCACGGGCTTTGCCGTCGCATGCCGAACGAGACGAGACCCACGGAGCGGTTAGAGATCAGAGGACAGGACGAGGCCTGGCGGGATCACGGGGACGACGGCCGACACGGTGAGTTGCTTCTTTTTAATATTTCGCTGCATGCGCTTCTGCTTTCGCGTTAAACATTTGATAGTCGTGAGGGGAAATCAACAACCCCCCTCTGGTCCTTCGAGTAACAATATCGCAAATCTTGCCTCCGGGGCGAAACTATCCCCGTCCAGCATAGCATATCTTCTTAATGTTGTATAACTTTTGTAAGAATAATTTTTTCGTATCACTAAAAATAGCGAAGATATTTAAGGTAGTAATTTTAAGTGCTTTACCCTGCATATATATGTAAAAAAAATTCTGTATACAGCACGATAATAAAAGTAACAGTTTATATTTTTATTATCAAACACACAGATGTCAATAACAACCGGACATTACAAAAAATTATAATAACTTACCGAAAAGAATCTGGGGTAGCCATCCTCCATAAGGCCAACAAGAATTGCGTTCGCGGAGAAATCATAGGGGTTCCATTTGTTATTCTGTGTAGTCTGTGCTCAATACGAGACAGAATGTAATTGCAAGTTTCAGGTAACATCCTAAATTATACACACTGTGACGTGACAAGTTGCGTCTACTTCCCGGACGGGCTCGGCCGAGGGGGATTCGGGGATGCCTCCTCGTTAGAGCGAGGGGAGGGCGCTTGCGTATTATTAATTGGTTTAATTAACCGTTAAGTTTTTAAGGGATCGCCAGTGGTGGCTGGAGTCAACCTGTAACGGCCGGGAGCCGCAACGAGGTAGGGCAGAGGACTAGAGAGGCGGCCACGGGACGTGACCGACGGTCGGGTCGCTCGGACTTCCCCGCAAGTGCCTGAAGGTCGCCGGCCGGAATTCACTCCGTACTCGGTCGTAACAACGGCAGGAGAGCAGTCTAGAACACCCCGGGATACGTCCAAACGAAACGCCAGTCAGACCAGGGTGCCGAGGAGCGGTCCAGGGAAAGGCACAGCTCTGGGGCCGTCACCCCGAGGGGATGCCGGCGGACGGGGCCGAAGCCCGGCCAGCCTGACCCCGAACGCCGGCTCGATCATCGCGGCCCGGACAGCCGGTTGATTCAAAAAGCCCGCACCGAGTCGGAGGTAGTTGGAGCGGCGCCGCCGGAAGGGGAGGCGCGCGAGAAGCTAAGGCGCCGATGAGAGCGCCCTAGAGTTGGAGTGGCGCCCCCGGAAGGAGCGGCGCACGGCCGGGCAGCCTAGGCGCCGGAAGCGCTAGGATCGGCAATCCGGTCGAGCGACACGCTACAGCGCAGGCGCGGGGAACCGGCGCGATCCCGGCGGATCATCGTTTCGTCACTGTCGTGCCGGCGGGGAACCAGAGAGCATCGCCTGAATCACGAGCTGCCCGGACCGACGAGGAAACTTCGACGCATTGTAAGGTCACCACTCTGGCGTCCCCGCGTTAAGAAAAGAGGGTTCGCTCGATAGTCCAGTCAAATTAGACAAAAAAAAGGCTTTTGCTCGGAAGTGAAGCGGTATTTATGAAACCTTTTTAGGGTTGTTGGGGGGATGTAGAAGAGCTTATTTCTGAGTTGTCGGGTTAATCGGACCGATGGGTTTTTAAGGGGGGGAGGGGGAATGAAAAATTTCTTTTTCATGTCTTTTATTTCACAATAAATGTATCATTTCATGATATTAAATAGAATTTAAACGCAAAAAACCGCAACAAAATACATTTTTTGTCGAGCGCACTCGACTCGACACGCACCGTCGCGTGGCCGATCGTCGCCGCGGCGGCGCGCCGCCGCGGCGACGATCGGCCACGCGTTAAAAGCGCGACTTCCAGAGGCTTCCCTGAGCTCAATTTTTAACGAATCTGAACGACTGACCTCTCGTTTTGTAGGTCTCTTCAAGCCCTACAACTTTGTCAGTGGCGGCACATTTCTATCTATTAATGGAAACGAGATAAACGCAAAAAACCGCGACAAAATACATTTTTTCCCACTTTCACCGGCTAGAACTCGACAAATATTAATTTTAAGTTAGGGTCTTCACGAAATGAATTGTAGGGCTTTAAAAGAGCTACAAAATGAGAGGTTAATCAATCATGTACGGTCAAAATTCGGCGAGTTATTGCGAAAAAACAAAATTTTTCATTCCCCCTCCCCCCCTTAAAAACCCATCGGTCCGATTAACCCGACAACTCAGAAATAAGCTCTTCTACATCCCCCCAACAACCCTAAAAAGGTTTTATAAATACCGCTTCACTTCCGAGCTCAAATGTCTAATTTGACTGGAATACGAGGCACTGGCCCCAGGCACGTATCGGTTACCTAAGCGCCGCAGGAATTACCTGTAAACCGCGGTATGAGCGCGTGCGTTACCTTGCGCTCGCTTTGGAGATAGATTCGTGTGGAAATCGTGCCAGGGCCCCGCCGAGAGTGAGCTCTACTGTGCGTAGAGACCAATCGTGCCCTCTCCTATAGCACCGTGACACGGCCGACAGTCGCGTGGCGTTACAATGTGTAAGTCGGATTAATCGTATCGAATTGTGTCGCGTTTCATTGTGTTAATATTAGTAATCGTGTTGCGTTTCATTGTGTTAAAGTTCGTAATCGTGTCGCATTTTGTCGTGTTCTCGAGAGTAATCGTGCCGCGTTTCCTCGCGTGAATCGGGATAACCGTGGCGTGCCTTGCGTGGCGATAATGGTAGCGAGTTGCGAAGGAAACGGCGAGCCGCAAGTGGTCATGTAGTTTGAAGGGCGCTCGCCCTCGTAGTTGAGTAACGTATCCGGGCCCTCGAGGACGGCGAATATTGTGCTTGGCGGGACGAAAAGATTGTCGGAATCGGCGCGGGGCCGCGGAATCTCCGGACTTGCGAAAAAATTCGGGATTCGCGTGGCAAACCGCGGGATCGTCCGCGATACGGGTCCTTATTCAGAGTTTGGGGGCAATCGCCGGCCAGCGTGGTCGACACGGCGAGATCGCCCATAATTTTTGCGTCGTGCGGAATCAAGGTGGCCCGGGTGCGCGTCGAAGACGCACACGAATGTGCGGCGATTCGGTTCGTCGGCCTCGTGGCGTAAGTTCGTTGTGTGTTCGAAGTAAGGTACCGCGTTACCTTAATTATTTCTCGTGTTAATCTTTCGTGTGTTCGTCTGCGTTATCTGTTGCGTTGATCTGATCTTGCATGCGTTCATCTACAGTATTAAATATTCGACATTCTCGCGTGCACCTATTCTAGTATTCTGGTGTGACTCTATCCGACATTTTTGCGTCCGGCTATTGCGTTAATTATGCGACATTCGTGCGTCAGCATATCCATTTTTGCGGTAATTTACACAACATCTTCGCGTTAATTCGTTGCCGCGGCGTCGATCCGCCGCCAATAATGTCTCTTTTATATCTAACACCCTGTATAAATATATAATATACATATTTTTTATTTATTTTTTTAGAAATTTTATATATTAGTAATTCATACCTGAAATGGGCTTTAAATTCTTTTTTTGTCAATTTTGGTATTAACTCTTCTACATAATTTTCTATTCTTGTTACAGTTCTTCTTGGGTTTCTTCCAATTAATTGTAATTCTTCATCATCGCTTTCAGACGATGAAAACTCTAATTCTTGCACTATAAGCGATACTGCTGTTACAACAATCTTTTTGCGATCTTGTTGCATTTTATTCTTTATAGACTTGAGACTGACAATGAGTATTACACACCGACAAGGAAACCAGTACCTAAAAAAAATAAAACGAAAACACGAAAATATAATTTATTTTTCGTATACAAAATATCTATTAGTACCATTCTTTGCCATTAACTGAAACTATATTATTATAATTTTTATAGTTATAAATGTAGTCAGCACATTTCATTTCTTATTTGTTACCGTTCTTTTATTACTGTGTAACGATGCACCCCCACACATGCATCATTCCCGGCGAAGAACTGCCGGATGCCGCCCGACGATCTCCATCGGGCGAGGAAAGGGCGCGGTGCGCCCACCTTATTTTTAAACGACTTAACTCCGGTCGTGTGCGCGGCACTCCGCCGCACCGACATCTTCCCGGGTCTCCGACAGAAACCGAGGGGAGCCGAGCGCCTCCGAGCGCGAGCACGCTTATCGCCGCGCCGATTCCGCTCCGCTCCGCCGGCGGCGCGGCTCACGCGGGAACCGGCCTCCCCTCCCTAGCGTACCACCCGGGCGAGTATAAAAATACCGGCGCCGCGACAGGTAGACACACTTCGATCCGAGTCTAGCTACCTATGCTCCGCTACCCTCGGAGACGAGTACCTTTCCGCTTCCTAGGCCAGCTTGCGAAACGGGGTACAGCGTTCTGTGCCTCGTTCAAGAGTTCTTGAGCGCTGACCGCCTTCCTACCCGGAACACCTCGTCTGCCCCGGTAACCAGGGGTCGAGCGTGCTCGGCCTCTCGACAAGGGTTCTTGCCGCCGGAACAGTCGGACCTCCTCGTCAACCGATCGACCAGCCCAGCCCCTGGCCGTTCGTTTTCCTTCCCAACGCGCCGCGTAATTAACACCGGTTCGTATCGCGAGAAAGAAACCGCGCCGGATAACATACACGCGCCCGCGCCGCGAATCTCGCGCCGCGGGCCGACCAGCCATTGGCCGGCTTAAAGGCCCGTTCGCACGCGTACCGCATCGCGCCGGTACGGACCACCTGATTCGCGTCCGCCGCATACACCGAATGCGTTGTAATCATCGCGACCGTCTTACAGAATATAATCCGCCCGCGTCCGCCGCATAAACCGAATGCGTTCCCGTAATTTGTAATTATCGCGACCGTCTTATAGAGTATAATCCGCCCGCGTCCGCCGCATAAACCGAATGCGTTCCCGTAATTTGTAATTATCGCGACCGTCTTATAGAGTATAATCCGCCCGCGTCCGCCGCATGAACCGAATGCGTGCCCGTAATTTGTAATTATCGCGACCGTCTTACAGAATATCATCCGCCCGCGTCCGCCGCATAAACCGAATGCGTCTCCGTACTTTGTAATTACCGCGACCGTCGTCTAGATTATAAACCGCCCGCGCTGGCCGCATGGTCCGCATGCATCTCCGTTGTAACTATCACGACAGTCTATTGTAATTGAACCACCGTAATAAACCACGTTCCGTATCAAAACTGCCTTCTATCTCTGGGCCTACCATCGAACTCCTGGTCCGGCGAGCTAGTCCGCGTTCGATATAAACAACCAAAAGGCAGGCCGTTACAACTGTCTTTTCTTATCTTAATGTTATATATTGATTTATCTTCTTTATTCTTATATAATAAAGAAATAAATATAAAAATAGTAGCAATGATGAAATAATGCAAATTAATTTTTGTTCATGTGGAAAATGAAATAATAAATATATTTTTATATATATTTTAATGATTAAGCAATATGTCTATTATTATAAAATTCTTTAATCGGAATCGAGCGGAATCGAGCCAGTGGAGAAAATGGACAGTCCTTTTTTCTTCGAAATTTGCGTGGCGACTCTCAGAAACTTGTTATTTTATTCTTTTGACGCACTTAACATCGTGGCGTTCGCATGATGTGGTTTGGGCGCAACGTCTTGCGACGCATGATTTATTGTTGCGTAATTATGTATAATCTCACTTGAGAAGGACCCAATCGGGGTCGAAACTGTTGTGCCCCTTTTTTGGAAGGAGGGACACCGGGGATCTTTTATTCCACGGAGGAGGCGGGAAGGATTATAACACACGACATGTTCAATAAACGATACTTTACTTAAATCCGTTTTACAGTTATTGCGTACAAGAATGCCCGTTACCGATCTGCTCCCTGACTCCGATTGCCCTCACGTCTCTTGTTGTCGCTTCCTTTTCAATCCTCGTCCTGTCCTTCAATATCGCTGAGTTGCTCGATCGTATCTGGGCCGATCGCGCAACTCATCTTTTGCTGATTCGGCGTTGCGTAATTCTCTCGGGCTTTCGCGGTCGCGTTCCCTATTGTTATTCTCGGTCTTCCTTAATATTATTATTTTATACTATAATATGATTATTTTATTATTACATTTTGATTGGGGCCGCAACAAAACGTTGTAAGACGAATAAATAGAAATTGGCCAGTTGGGTCGCTTAATCTCGATTATTAAAATTCTTTAAATGATAATTATGTTTTGCATGTAATATGTTTAAACGTTACATATATTTCTTATTGAAATACATTTCTTTGCTTTTTTGCACAGCGACTCCAGAAGCAAGTCCCGTTTTCGAATAAATGGCAAATCCACTTGTAACATACAGACGTATGTACTTACAAATTGCTTTTCCACCTGAAAATGAGCCGGAGAAATCTTCGCCCCGGAGAAATCGTTAACACGATAATCCGAGTAGAGAACTGCGTACTATATTATGGGTATTCAAATAAGTTAGTTTAACGGTTTGACAGGTTATGTCGGGTTAAAATCGGGTAAAAAGTTAATTTAAACTTTTAACCCAAAGATTAATGTGATAGGTTAATGAGTCACTTATGTATTTTGCCTAACCTTAAAGAGTAGCGCGCCCAAAGTTAAATAATTAATTTTTTAACTTTTTACTCGAATTTAACCTGACATAACCTGTCAAACCGTTAAACTTCTTATTTGAATACGAATACGTTCAGGGAGACGCTATCAAAACTACCAACGCAAACACTTGGGTGCGTTCGGGGAGCTCGCTACCACGCTACCAACGCTAACGCTATGGCCGTTCATAGAACTCACTATCACCAGAGAGAAACCGGCCATCCGGCTTCGGGGGACGTCTGTCCTAATCTGCCCTCTGAGAAAGTGGACGTCAACTACGGCAGTAGTAAGTGGATAGGTATGGGGCGTCAAAACAAACCCCCTCCACCGACCCCTCCGGCGCCAGGGGCGTGGCCAGACTGTCTGCCCACGTGACTTCGAAGCTCTCTGATTGACTGCCGTGTGGGGGGTGGGGGTGAAATGGAGCGATTTGATTGGATACC
>NW_027270107.1:0-13761 GCF_030848805.1 Temnothorax longispinosus | reverse complement strand
CGAGACACTACCGTGTCTCTTGATTCAATGATACTTAGATATATAAGAAAGATACAATTCAGGTATAATTTTATCTGAATCATTTCCTTATGAACACACATGTATTACTGTAATATTATTATTTGAAATAATTGTAGATAAATACGAGGACAATGCAAATAATTTGAATGAAAATTCCTACAGTAATATCAATAATGGTGACGATACTATTACCGAGTTTGAAATTATATCTGCAGATTGTGGTGCCAATAAATCAAAACATTTTGAAGCAACCGATGTGGTAATGAGCGATACTGCATCAAATAAAAATTTTGAAGAAATAATAAAAAGTTCTGAAGAACAAATAAAAAAATTAAAGAAATCTTTAAATAAGACGTGGTGGAACGTAATATCAAAGAAAATTGCAAAAAAGAGATATAGCAAATAGAAAAAAACATAAATAAAAATTATTTTTATATAATTTACAATTTTATTTTCTTATTCCTACAAAAAATTGGTTTATACATACAATTATATACAATTGAAACGGCCCCGTAGCGTGGAGTCAAAATGGCAGCTTTTTTCCCTTAAATGCGTTACTTTGTAATCTAGTGACTTATTTAGTATAAATTCGTGTTCGTGTAGGAATTTGGTATCGCGGGAGGATTGTGGTACCTCCCCCAGGTAGATGTCAATTGACGTCGCTACCTGGGCCGCGTATCGGCCTACTACCGATGTAATGACGAGAGGAATCGAGGAATGATTACACACTCTAATATGAATAATAGAATAATACTTTATTGCGAGTCACGCAATAGGTGGTCTTTTTAACTCAGTTCTGCCAACCTCGTAACTCTCAACCCCTCTTGCTAGCGCTGGAGAGGGGGCTGACCAATCGGAAGAAAGACACCTCATAGAAGTTAGCCGGACAATTTCGACTTACGACATTTTTTTTTTACGAATCGATTGTTAGTTGTTTGTTATTGATTGTTAGACTAATTAGAACGTTTGTTAGTTAATAGTTTTTACGTAATCACGAAAATAATTTTTAGTGTTAATTTAGCCGGTAAATATAGAATTCTTTACAATTTTCGATTCAAACCGTACGTGGTCAATCGATGCGGAATCGTTTGTTAGTTTCGAATATACTAAGTAAAACGTTTGTTAGATCACGGTTTCGCTAAAAAAAACCGAAAAACTGTATATCGTTTAGCTGCCGGAGAGTAGGGGTGAGACGTAGAATATGTGGTGGTTTCGGAACGCATTACGTAATAGTTTATCAACACGGGAAACGTGCTTAACCTATTTTCAATTTATTTATCAGATTTGTTTATGCCTAATACCTGGCTACATTTCACGTGCAAAAATATAGGTAAGTGTAAAATGCAAATTTAATTTCTGAACTTAGTAAAAAGTATCCTTGCAATATGAAAGAGATATAGATTGCAAAAGTAGAGAGGTAACCTACTAAAGTTGTATTTGAACAATTACATCAAATTACAGATTTATGAAATATAGAAATAAACTTATATTGTATGTACAAGTAGATATAAGTAATTTTGTCATCGTACGGAAACTCGCAGTTTAAACTAACTATAAAATTGTTTGCAGATGCTTGATGTCATTGATGTCATAAGAGGTAGAAAAGCAGTGGAATACTTCATGCACTTCCAAGTAAGTTAGAAAAGCATTAGCGAAGCTACTTAATCTTGTACAATCATATTAAAGTACACATTAAAGAAATATAAATATATTTTATCATTGTGTAAGGGTTGGAATCTGTCTTGGGACAAACGCAAAAAGAGAAGCCATAAGATATCAAAGCGCTTAATCGAAACGAAACAGAGCATCAAGAACTCGTCGTAGAGCGAGAAGCGGTGGCAATCGAGCTGCATCATCTACGACCGGAATTTCCGAAGATGGCAGTTTAGGCCAACACGCTGATTATTATACGGAAGTAAGTTTCATTTTCAAGTTACAAATTTGATTTTGGACGTTTCAGAACTTTTATAATTTAATAACAGAAAGAGATAGTAGCAATAACTTGAAAAATATGTGTAACGCTGATTGACTATCGTGTTGTGAGGGCGTAATTTTCTTAACGTTGCCGCGCTATGAAAGGTTTAATTTACTGCATGATTTAATTTATCCGTATGATATGCAGATCGAGGACTGCGAAAGTAAGAAAAGTTTATAAGAATTACATTTGTAATTTATAGGACGTAAACATAGAAGAGGATACAGAGAGTAGTTCTGATTACATGGTGAAACAAGTGACGATGAACACAGTGGGTGGTGATAGCCAATCTGGAGCCAGTATGAAACCAGGCGATGATCTTGCTACAGATAGCACATTAAAACGGATTCTAGAGCAGGATTATGACCTAATGAGTAATAAGAACAAGGTAAGCTAGTAATTAAATTTTAGTTAATATACATATATATTACAGATATAAGCTATAAAGCGTTTGTGCCGGATACATTTTTCAACAACTAAAAACTATTCCTGCTGTTTGCATTTTATTACTTTTCATATTTAAATTAAAATTATACAAGGATTGTAATTTATGTTAAAAACTAATCTTTCACTGAAAACAAATATCATACAAATATATCACTGATATTTATTTCAGCTTATACTTCCGGCGCAACCTACTGTGATAAATATTCCAGAATCTCTGGCACAGCATTTCACTACGACGCAGTTTACGAATATCCCAGAGAAACCTTAACTCTCATATCGCAGTTTACGAATATCTCAGAGAAACTCTCTGATTGTGTCGATTAATTATCGAACGGAAAAAGGAAAATACAATAGCAATGTTTTTTTTACATATCAGGATATAAGCTGTAATTATATAAAAAAGAAAGAAAAAAATAACGGAAAACAGAACCGAGCAGGAGCAGGACGCAACAGGATATCTGTATTTCTAGAAAGTCTGATTTTGTAAATATTCTACGAGGAAAACACTTGTGTATTATATATATATATATATATATATATATATATATATATATATATATATATACGTATATATGTATATGCGGATATGCGATATACAATTTGATATGATATATGATCTATGACGTTTGTTTATTACTATGTAAAGTGACAGACTTCGAAATTAAACATTAATTACTGTTAATCGTGGCGTTTTGAATTTACTCTTTTTCTTTTCTTTTACCTAAAGAGGATCATGAGAAAGTGAGAAAATTCCAAACGCTGCGAGAGTGCAGACACAATGGACATCCAAATTTTACAAAACGTGAAAAAACATTCGTATTTTCTCATTTCTAAACTCCTCAGACCGTGTTAATATTTAAACAAAATAATTTACACGTCACTCACAGAGCTAGCGTGATAAAAAATAAGTTAACATTTGTATAGGAACTGAGTACCAAACCTTTTATTCGAAGGGAAGGAAAGAACGATGCTTTAATTGCTTAGTGAATCAATTATACTTTATTTGGCAAAATCTCATCGAATACCAACATTCGTTGCACGGGTAAGGAAAACTGCCAAAAACCTTACCAGTATTCATAAAATAAAAGTACAATATTTATATCATTTTATAACAAAATCAAAGTATTACATTCGGTTGTGCAGGAATGCAGCAATTAATGTTTATCTCAATTAGACAATGTCAAAGTAATTTAAACGAAATCAAATTAATGCACAATATAATAAACAGTCATAAACATATGCAAAGAACGTAAATCATACAAGAACAATGCAGTAAAGGATTATATTGAATTGTTGTCATTTATGATTAAAGGTTTTCTTTGTTACTTTTTATCAGATATTTAATCTTTCTTTTACCAATCAAACTACTAAGTTCAAGTAATGTTTCAGCATAGAACGTCGAATAAGAATATAATTTCTGAAAGGAAAGATCATGTTTAGAATTCGATATGTTATAATAGTGTATGGTACTTCAATCATTATTGACCTGAATAAACTTGTATAAGTTGAATATAAACTAATATCGCAAATTATTACCAAAATATATACAGAAAAACACGCAAGAAATAGAATAATAATAATTACGGTTAATAAAGGAATATAGTTTCTCGAACTGAGAATTTCGACAGTATTTACTATTTGTATCATCCGATAATAATATCTATATTGAATTTAGTTACGTTTAGTACACACTATGTATTATGCTTAGGATACGCAATGTCGTACTAGTTTAACACGATATATCACGCTCAAATCACGCGATGCTTCACGCCTCAAATATTCCGTTGTCACGCGCCGAACACGCTATGTGTTATACGGATAGAAGCACGAATAGCCTTATACTATTCGTCTTCTGGAAAGTTCACGAAGGAACTGAGCTCTCGAGAAAAGGCCTGTCGATCGTATTAATTTATGCGCGCCACGATTGTATTACTCTATGCGCGCCACAAAATGGGATCGTGAAAATCTCACGATATTCTCAGTAACCAATATCCGAGGATTAGGTTATGTAAAGCCTGAATATAATGTCAACCCAAGAACGGTTTTACCAAATAAAATGATAAGGTTACCTTGCAATTAGCCAAAATTAGGCTTGTTCCAGAATAAAATAACTGGAATTCTCTCATCAGAAGTATACTTATCAAGTACAAAGACGACGCAAGGGATCCTCGTCCTTCCAAAAATATATCTCGGGATTAATGGCCGCCCTCGTCTTTACTATCGGAATTCCCTCGTTTCCTTTTCAGCAGTCAAAAAGTCCAGAGACAAGGTTTCGTCTTTCTCAAATAATGATGTAGCTGTATATAACAGCTCTGCTTCCTTAGAAGCCGGAATATTACGAATTTTACGATTAGAAAGTAGCGTATCTACGCAATATCAAAGCAATAACTAACATGCTCACTCGTTGAGCGTCCGAAAAGAAGTGACGATGAGATCGTCGTTGTTTGCGCGGTAAAATCAGGGAACGCCTGCGCGTCAGCGTTGCGCACGAATATAGAAAGAAACACGACGCATGCGTTAAGGTTGTATGACCCCTTAGAAGAAAAAATGCCAAATTCTTCAAACTTTGTCAGGTGATGAGTATTATAATAATAAAGCATTGTGCCAAGTTTGAACAAGTTTGCGAGGCCCGTTCAAAAGTTATAACAATTTGAATTTAACATAGGCTCTTACGGAAATTCATCAAGTTTCACTATTTTTTCAACTTTATTTGAGAAATTAATATCAAAGAAAATATGGCATTCTTTTAAAACTTTGCAGAAATATTAATAAACATCTTTCAAACAAATTAGAACCAAAAAAATTATGATTTCGAGTATATTTTCTGAAATATTGAATAAAAAGCAAACAGAGAACAGTCTCGCTTGGTCTCGCTGAACTCGTAAGTACAGAGATCCGGCAACAGCGCACTATGACGTCACATTAGAACCTCTCTCTCCGTCACTTTACGTAAAGGATAACAAATACTACAGAGGTCCGTTACTTTTTCCAATAGAGCCTCCTGTGTATCGAAAATGTGCTTCGAGCACGTGTAATATACAGACGCATCGTTTGAGGTTAGTTTTCGCTTGCGCTACAAAAATGCCGAAAGTAAAACGTTACATGTGGAAAGGAAAAGTTGTCACTGAAAAAGTGTACAATCAATGGTTAGCACAGATAATACTGGGAAACGTCATTTGAAGACACGAGTCGAAACCACACCAGATGATTGTAACAATTTCATGGCACATGTAACGTTTTACTTTTGGCATTTTTGTAGCGCAAGCGAAAACTAACCTCAAACGATGCGTCTGTATATTACACGTGCTCGGAGCACACTTCGCGTTCACGCAGCTGATGTCGAGTGAGATCAATGCTACCAACTTACAGAAAATGCGACGTTGTCGCGATCAAAATACTTTTTTATGAGAGCTATTGTATTTAATTTATTAATAAATGACGTAAATAAATAACGTAATATAATTTTATTAGTATTTTTAAACAGTAATTACTATGTTTTGTTACTTTTTAAAGATTTTCAGATTTTCGTTTGTGTCAGTTGCAAGTCAGGTACAGTCTTTCTAAAAATCATTAAAGGTGAAAGTTTACATACGAGAAAATATGCATAAAAATGTCTCTATAGCTCTTAAAAACACAGGCAACCGTTATTTTAATAAAATATTAATATAAATATTACTTTCCAGTAAAGAATATCTTTTTAAATATGCTAATTAGCTTTATGTTACGTTTCTTAAACTTTTGGCAGAGATCTTACGGGTCATACAACCTTAAATTGGACGGATGCCTCGCAGCGCGACAACAACAGAAACGCTGCCCGATAGATAGCGCGCTTACGGGAGGTCGATAACAAATAAATCTATCTATAGATTTCTCTCTGCTCATGGCTCTGTTTTACCCCAGGTAGCTCTGCTCGTCCTTACTCTCAATTCGAATAAATGCTAGATTCTGAACAACATTCGTTAAAACAACATTATACATTTATGTCTAACAACAATTTTTTGTGCTTGCACTCGCGAATCTCTTGCCGACGTGATACTCGATTTTCTCACACAGAATTTCTTGCTATAAGACACAAAGGGGAGTTTACTTCTTGCGGAAAATACTCGGCATGCTGGGCGATTCAGTTTTCTGTTGAAAAGATCTTGTTCATCTTCTGGCGCATATCCTTGGCAGACATTCACCGTCGTCATCAATAGGGAAAGCCCGGAGCTCGTCGAGTGTCCTGGAATGAAGATAATTTTTTTACAAACGTTTAAACATTTTTCGTTATCGAGAAAATATGTACAGGATACATAATGTTTCTAGAAAAGTATTCAATGGTCCAAAGATATCGAAATTCAGAAATATTCTACCAAATCTACTATGGATTATTGCGACTGTAGATTACAAATTAGGAATTATTGGTGGCGAAATAAATGTTACTTAGGGCCACTTCGACCAACGCCGATTTACTTTAATCGACGATTAACTTAATCAGCAGTGTCGCCAACAACAAGATATTTGTCGTTGTGTATGTCGTTCTTAACCGATCTTTTCAAATATTATACTACTTCTCTTTAATTTGAATAAAGGTGTTTCGATTTTTATTTAAAATATCTACGAAAAAGTGTTTATGTAACATGGATAGAATTATTAAATTTTTATTATTTAATGAATACGAGGGTTATGATCTTCCAATAAGAAGGAATCGACGAAAATCACGTATAATCAGGCCACGTATAAATTATTTAGAAATTTTTGTCATTTTAAAAGAAGATTTGCAATATTAAAGGAAAACTTTAACATGATATTAGAAAAAATTTATGTTGAATTACAACATAAAACTAATCGGTATGTATAAATATTTAATACAACAATTTAAAATTATATATAATATAATATATATATATATATATATATATATACATATATATATATATATATATATATATATATATATCTTATAAATTTTTTCTAATATTATGTTAAAGTTTTCCTTTGATATTGTAAATCTTCTTTTAAAATAATCATCATCAAAAATTTCTAAATAATTTATACGTGGCCTGATTATACGTGGTTTTCGTCGATTCCTTCTTATTGGAAGATCATAACCCTCGTATTCATCAAATAATAAAAAATTAATAATTCTATCCATGTTACATAAACACGTTTTCGTAGATATTTTAAATAAAAAACGAAACACCTTTATTCAAATTAAAGAAAAGTAGTATAATATTTGAAAAGATTGGTTAAGAACGACATACACAACGACAAATATCTTGTTGTTGGCGACACTGCTGATTGAGTTAATCGTTGATTAAAGTTAATCGGCGTTGGTCGAAGTGGCCCTTATTCGGTCAAATTAGGAATGTTCTACCGAAGTAAAAAAAGCAAGGTAAAACAAATTTATTTCACGTCCAAATTTTGTACATAAATTATTTGAACTAAATTCGCGTGTTAAGTGGTTCATCTGTTCGAATATTATTGACGCTGTTTCTTTTTTTAACAGGTTTATTAACTTGTGGTCAAGAAAAATGTCGAAATTTTTTAAGGTTTAATCTATACAATAGGTGTAGTAATCCTTAAGTCCTAAGAAATTAATCAATCATAGTTAATTATTTTCCTCACATTCGATTGTGATTGATCAATTTCTCACAGCAGATCTTAATGGAACACTTAATAAAGTTGTAGGGTAGTATTTCATTGTCGGATCTTTTAAGACCGGCTGGAGTATATCTTAAGAGAGAGAGATGTTATAAACTAATCACACGATTGTTAGATATAACAGAGCCGTATTATCAACCTTAAGCCATTGTCTTGAAATAAGAACCGACTATGTATACTAGCTTTAATTTTACTCATTAATTCTTCCTTTGGAATAACGATTGCTTGTTTGTTGTACAGAAAAATATATTGCTCTTTTTCTTACCTATATGACAGGAGATGAGGTAATATGCGAAATCGAAATATATACGCAAGCCGTCCGCGACTTCTCTACATATATTTACTTCATTTACTGTTTTCTCTATGGTATTATTCACTTTACTACGTTGAGGTTTCTCTGTTCGTAATATTCTCGGTTCGAAATATTCGTAAACTGCGTCGTAGTAAAATGCTATGCCAAAGATTCCGGAATATTTATCACAGTAGGTTGCGCCGGAAGTACAAGCTGAAATAAATATCAGTGATATATTTGTATACCTCCCCGTTGAAAAGATCCAGATGGAAATCCAGATGGTAATCTACATGGATAACTAGATAAATATATATGTGGATTCCTATGGATTTCGGATGGTTTTGTATGGATTTCCTATGGTTATCCAGATGGAAAACGTATTGAAAAGGTACAGATGGAGATTCATATGGTTATATATATGGCTAACCATATAGATTTCTACCTGTATCCCAGGTCGGATTTGTATGGTTTTCCACCTGATTATCCACATGTATAACCAGCTGCATTTTTTGGATGGCAGTTTATATGGTTTTTCACATGGTTTCCATATAATTCTCATATAATTTTCCACATGGTTTTCTATATCGTTTTTTGACAAAACAAATTCACTATTATCAACGTTTTTTTTTAAATAAAATCCAGGTTATTAGATAAATATTGTCAAAATCAACATGGATATCCAAATGGACTGTTACAAAAAGTAAATGATTATCCACAAGTTTTTTACAAAATACAGATAGATTTCCATGTAGATTTTGATAAAATTCTCTTAGCTATGATGGATTTTATAAAAATTTTGTCGATATTCTGGTACAAAAATCTACGTGGATCTTGTAAAATGTATAATACATTAGATATTCAATGATATTTTATTTGTAAAAATTCTACTCTTTATCGTAATATGATATTTAAAAAATCTAATATTGAAAGTTTATTTTTTCATATAAGTATTTAATGACTTAACTTAAACTTTACATAATATACATAAGTTATACATAATTATTAAATGTGTAAAATACAAATATAAAATAATAAATATAAAATTATTAAAATACGTAAATGTTATTATGTAATACATGATATTATGTAATACATAATTAATATAATATAAAATATGCAGTTTATTAGATCTAAAGTATACATAGTCCTACAAATACAGCATTGACTTTTTGACAGCATTACAATTTTTTTTTTCAACGAGAAAGTACTAAGAAAACGTTATTAAACAATAAAAACTTTTTTAACATTAACATTATTAACATCTTTACACATAATTTTTTCACTTGTAGTTTATGAATACATTTTTAAAAACAATTTTTCATCCAATTATTTATTTTATTCTGTAAAATTTTTTACCAATTTTTACATTTATCTGTACCAATGCATATTGGGTATACCTGATATATACTGCTGTCGGTGAACAGTCATGATAACACACAATTTTTCAACATTTCTTGTTTCTAAAAATTCAACAATGGGGTTAATATTCATAATTTTTTTATGCTTGTAAATTCTTCAGAGAAACAGTTTTCTACGTTTATCTTTTTATATACAGTGTATTCATTATTGTTAGCGTCATCAACGATAAATTGTTGTATGTGGATAAAATGACCGTTCACCGTTTGGGCAAATGAATTATCGGATCGATAACAAACATTATTTGCAGACTTGAATAAACACTTATTTTTTACCATTCTTCCGTATGCCCTAGTACGCTCTATACACAAATTTAATTGATTTATTATTATAGGATCTACTCGTAATTCTTTCCCGAAATATCTGTTTATTCCAAATTTCTCAGTTCTTATTGTGCATCTATTTTGTAAGTAATACAGTAGAGTCTCGTTAAATTTGGCCCCCCGTAATCTTTGCATTCCTTCACACATACTTTCACAAACACTAATATCGTGCCTCTTCCATGTCACAATGGGCGGGACTTAATTCGCTATGCAACGCGCGCATCTACACTTAATTGCACTTAGTCACACAGAGTGCAAGTATGTATGTATACATATGTGCAGATATGTAGTAAGGTTATGACAGGTTCTGAGTATCAGTAAGGTTATATTTATATATCTTATTTATCACGAATTTTTAATATTAAAAAAATGGAAAATAATATAAGTAAAAGAAAATACAAGAGTTATACCGCAGTGGATAAAATAAAAATTTTAAAAGAATGTGGAAATACGTCAATGGCTAAAATTTCACGAAAGTACAACATTAGTACACAAACCATAAGAAATTGGAAGAAAAACAAGTTACAATTGGAAGAATTAACAAGAAATAAAAATAGCTCAAAAATAAAAAGAGTAAGAAGACCAACCTCTGAAGTTTTTGATAAAGCTTTACACATCTGGTTTCAAGAACTCAGAATGCGAAGCATTCCAATAAGTGGTCCCATTATTAAAGGTATAGATACATCTCATATAAATTAACCTCTGTGTACATACTGTTACATATTTTTCAAAATCTTTTTCAAAAATCTAAAGACTAAAAAAATATTCTTATTACGTACTACATATTTTTCTCAGATCTTAAGTTTTTTTTTCTTATTCTAGCTAAGGCATTAGAAATGTCTAAAGAATTGGATTTTCAAGAAAATTTTGTAGCCAGCACTGGATGGTTGAGCAAATGGAAAGCTAGACATGGAATTCGCCAATTATGTACTTGTGGCGAGAAAAAAAGCGCTGATACAGATGCTGCTAATAAATTTAAGATAACATTATCTCAAAAGATAAAAGATGAGAATATTAGTTTATCACAAATATTTAATGTAGACGAAACAGGGTTATATTTTAAAATGTTACCAACTAAAAGTTTGGCAGATAAAGAAGAACATGAAGCGTTTGGATTTAAGCAAAGTAAAGATCGTATAACAATTATGCTTTGCTGTAATGCAGATGGCTCTTTAAAATTACCTATAGTTGTAATTGGAAAATATCAAAAACCGCGAGCCATAAAAAATATTTTACACATACTTCCTGTTTATTATACACATCAAAGAAGTGCATGGATGAACAATAATATCTTTGAGTCATGGTTTAAAAATGAATTTGTGCCTCAAGTTACTTCTTTCTTACAAAAAAGAAATTTACCTCTCAAAGCGCTACTTCTTCTTGATAACGCATCATGTCATTCTTCCGCCGAAACTTTACACATTAACGATATTACAGCTTATTATTTACCACCAAACACAACATCATTAATTCAACCATTAGACCAAGGTATAATCGAAAATGTAAAGAGACGATATAGATCCAGGCTTTTATCATCAGTTATAAGTGAGCAGAATAGAAATATTGACATTATTACATATTTGAAATCTATAAATATTAAGGACGCTATATACTGGATAAGTGAGGCATGGAATGATGTTACTGCAAGTACAATTTTTAAATGCTGGAGAAACATTTTACCACAAGAATTTTTTGAAAGCAACGATCAGAGTTTGGTACAAGAAGTCAATAATGAAGAGCTTATTTCTTTTTTCATCAAATTAATAATTATGAGAATATTACACAAGACGATGTGCAAGAATGGGTTCTACAAACTGATGACATATTTCCTGAATTACCATCTAACAACGAAATTATAAAAAGAGTAATTGCGGATAATACAGAAGGTAAATTACTATCCTTTTAATATTATATCAACATTTTAAATAGATTTTTATTAATCAAAAGAACGATTATAATTATTTTTTTAATATTTAAATTTTTACTTAATTTTCAGACAGTGAGAATAAGGATGAAGTAGAAATAGAAGTAATAAGCACTGCATATGCTATTTCATCAATGAATACGTTGCTATTATTTTTAGAGAAGAATAGCTCATTAATAACCAAAGAAGATTTATCAACATTAATAAAGATTAAAGATAAAATTACAAAAATGAATATTACTCCGTACATAACTTTTTTGATTTAATTTTATTCTATACATTTTTTTCATTTCTTTAATGGTGCAATGTGTAATTGTTCATTAATACTAGCATCGTATTTTTTCGTTCTAAGTTGGTGTGCAATATTATTATTTACATATACCTAATATTTCTTATGCTACCAAAAAGAAGAAATTATATATTTTCGTTAATACTTTTGTGTCTTTTGTAAAATTAATGTGTTCAATTTCAATGATTTTGTTTTTTTTGATTGACACAGTACAACACAAACATTATAATGTAATAATAATAAATATATTTATAATAATAAATATATATGTATATTAATGATTTAAATTGGTTGACTTTGTTTTTTTATTATGCTTATTTATTTGTAGATTTATTAATTTTCTTTTCATTTATATTCATTTATATTAAATTTAATACATGTCAATCTAACCTCTTTGTGTATAGAGGTTAGATTGACGTAGACTGGGCTTTACACCGTAGCGCATAGTGCAGACATTGTGCGCAACTGCATTCGCGCAAGTACACGCTGATTGGCAGTCCCATGCTGTGGTGAGGGTATTCCATAATTTTGGCATTCCGCTCTTATCGCCCCATGGGGTCAAAATTAGAGAGACTCTACTGTAGCAATAGTCTAATACAGGTGAAAAATCTTTCGCTAAAACATGTCTTTCTAACATCATAATACTTTGCTTAATTGAAAGAGTTCTACATATTTGACTTAAGACTCCTTTAGCGGCATGCACGCATTTTATAATGTGCCCGTTGCCAGATTCAAATGGATAACAAGAATGTGACCAAAGTGGCCCCCAATCAGCAACACTCTGTGAAAGATGACTGACTTGATGGACATTAAAAGACATCGCACTCTCTCCATAATAATATTGTGTTAAGGCAACAAATCTTCTTAAAAGTTTATCTGCTCTACGTAATTCAGCATCACTAATGGAAGGTTTTAATAACAAATAATACCCTTCTACTAATAAAGACCAGTGCTGCACATAATTTTGGAAATTAGGTAATTGTGATAATACAGGCAAACTATAGAATAACAGCCAATTTTCCCACTCCGCAGCATTCCAATATTTACGATGGTAGATCGATCGCGATAATCGAACGAGTTTAGTTGGCACCTTGAAGGCTTTTATTTGCTTATCAATAATATCTATGTAAGAATTTGAAATTGAGTATGGCATATTTGATGAATCGAGCCAATATTCTGCGAATTGTTTTGCAATACCCAAATCCATGCAATGCATAGGGTCTGGTACAAAACCATCGATGATATCAAACTCTCTTAAATTCAATAATGGTGAAGCCTTCTTAATACCGAAAACCGATGTATTTGTATTTACTGCTTCTTGAATATGCTGTAGAGTTTGTTCGGCTGTTCTTCTGGCTGGAATTTCATTGAGTAAAGTGTATTTTACACTTGTGCCTTTTGTTGTGCCCTCCTTTTACGGCGGGACACAAT
>NW_027270106.1:0-13921 GCF_030848805.1 Temnothorax longispinosus | reverse complement strand
ATCTTGTTTTATGTACCACACGGAATGGAATACGAGATTATGCATCGTTATCATAATGAGTTAGGTCATTTTGCGACAGGAAAAACATGTGATATTATAATGCAAAGCTATTGGTTTCCGAAACTGCGTGAGAAAGTAGATCAGTACATAAAGAATTGTTTTAAATGTATTGCGTATTCGAAACCTTCAGGAAAGTTAGAAGGATATATAAATAGTATACCTAAAAAGAAAGCGTTCCTTTCTCAACAATACACGTAGATCATTATGGCCCTATAAAAGGTGCTATTGCGAAAAAACATGTGTTCTTAGTAGTAGATGCGTTTACGAAGTTCGTGAAATTGTATGCGGTAAAATCGACTTTGAGCGCCGAAACGATTAAATGTTTACAGGAGTATTTCCGAGCATACAGCAGGCCAAAGCTTTTAATATCTGATCGAGGTACTGCATTTACCTCTCGAGAGTTCGAAGACTTTTTAACAGAACAGAACGTGAAACATGTAAAGGTGGCCACAGGATCACCTCAGGCTAATGGTCAAGTTGAGCGATACAATCGAGTGTTAGCGTCCGCTCTAGGAAAATTGAGTGACGAGGAAAGTTGGCCTAAAGCATTAAATGAGATCGAGTTTGCTTTAAGCAATACGTTTTGCAAGTCAACGGGAGCAATACCAAGCGTCTTATTGTTTGGGACAGAGCAACGCGGAAAAATTATAGATTATGTTAAAGAAAACGTGTTAGAAGAAAACTGTGTTAGCAAGCGTAATTTAACTGAGATTCGTGATAAAGCGGCTGAGCAGATTGCGAAGGGTCAGTCGTATAATGAGCAATATATAAACCAAAGACGAAAACCTGCGAATGAGTATGAGGAAGGCGATTTAGTTGTAGTGCAAAACTTTGATTCAACCGTAGGAATATCTAATAAGCTAAAACCGGCGTATAAAGGTCCGTATTGTGTAAAAAAGCGTCTACGAAATAATCGTTATATATTAAGCGATGTCGAGGGACACCAGCTCTCTCAGCGACCGCACCAAGGTGTATGGGAAAGCGCAAATATGAAGCCCTGGCGTAGAGACAATCCCGTAGAGGAAGTAGAAGAAGACGGCCGAGGCGGCCTTGTAGTCAGAACGGCCGAAGCTGTAAGGCAGGAGGAGGTAGAGCAAGGAGATTTGAAAGACGCGGGATTAGAACCGGAACTGTAACGCGCAGATAGGTAGACGCGAGCGGGAAGCGATGCGTATTTGTTATGAAAAGCGAGGGAAGAGTCGTCGAGAACAGTCTTGCGTAGGGAGTGGTCGAGTGAAGAGGCATTTTGAAATAAAGAGAGTTTTCTATTACGACGAGTCGATTCACTACCCTACAGAAGGAAGGTGTATCCAAAATCGCACACGTATGTATATGCTGTCTTGTATAAGTTGCTAAAGTTAAAGAGAACGAAAAAGTGATCTGTATCTATGCACGTTTGACAGGCACTATTTTTCTAAAAAATCTATCGTATTTATATACACGTGTAATACGTATACATTTACGTATGTCTCATTTTAATCGATCACCTCCAAAAACTTTTTTATTTGTGATTCTAGAAAGAAATGCTTCAGACGAAAGTTGTTTGGTTTGAAGGGGGAAACATGATTCTTACGTGAGTTATGTCGTAGATATCATTGTTTTCGAGAAATTTAAAAAACGATTAATTTCTTAAATAGAACTTGATTTTTTCCTTGAGATAAAAGTTGTAGATCTCGACATTTTCAAAACATTATAATAAAGCTCTCTTTTGTTATTAGAATTTCCTGAGGTATTTTAAATTTTGTCGTATTTTAAAATAATATTTTTAGTATAAAATATGAAATATCTCGTAAAGTATTCATGTTTCGATTACTTTTAGTTTCATACTTTTATACGCAGAATAATGAAAGAATTCGAATAATATTAATTTTTACATTTGCAATTTTGCAAAATTGAATGCGTCTACAAAATGCAATCAAATTTTTTAAAATAATTATTTCTGTTTCCTTTTTTTACAACAATTAATTTCTTTTATTATTCTTCGTATAAAAGTATCAACGTAAAGTTATTAAAAAGTGAATTTATAATACTTTACGAGATATTTCATATTTTATATTAAAAATATGACAAAATTTAAAATATCTCAGGAAATCTTAACGAGAGAGAGCTTTATTATAGTGTTTTGAGAACGTCTCGACGAGATCTACAACTTTTATCTCAAGAAAAAATCAAGTTCTGTTTAAGAAATAAGTCTCCTTTAAAATTTTTTGAAAATGGCATGTATGACACGACTTACATTGAAATCATGTGTCCTCCTTCAAACCAAACAACTTTCGTCTAAAGCATTTTTTCTAGAATCACAAATAAAAAATTTTTTGGGGGTGATCGATTAAAATGGGACACTATGTATTATATGTGTGTGTGTGTATATATATATATATATATATATATATATATGTATATGTATATATAATAAAAATTTAATTTGTTATTATTGCTAAATTGTGAATAATTAAAAAATGAAAAATGGAAATTTTTTGCCGATACTTGCTTATCACTACAAAATGCATGATATCAGTACAAAATTACCTCTTTCAAAAAAAGGTAAAAAAAGGCGCCAAGTACACGCGCAATGTATATTGTAAATCCAAAAATCTTAAATGGTAGTAGCTTTATTTCTCCCTAACAAAATAATTCACAAAATTGCGTTACTTAACTCAACCCAAGTGATATGTATTTCAAAAAAAGATGTGAAATTTTTAAATTGCGCCCATCGCAAAGAGAATATATATTGCTTTGAAAAATAATTGTTGCGCAACTACTTTAAAAAAATAAAACTCAAGTGGTACGTATCTTTGTATTCTCATTCAAGGATCTTCTCATTCCAACCCAAGTTTTAATTTTTTAAAATAAAATTCTAATATTACAAAGAATCATTTTAATCACAAAGAATGAAAAAGATAACAGTAGGGTTGTGTGGGATGATGTGCAACCCTTTTTTTCGTTGCTCGGAAAACATATCCAAAAATCAAATTTTTGAATATATCATAGCTGTATAATGTAGAGGAAGAAAAATACTAAAATTCTGCGTAATTAGATTTTCAAAATTTTAAATTTTTCCTAAAAATTTTTCGAGTTTTCAAAAAAACGTCTGTTTTAGCATTTTCAAATTATCTTGGGGTGATGTGCAACACAGGTAAAATTAAGGTAAAAAATGCATGAATATCGACATCAATCGACTTAAATGTTAAATTTGGGCTTCTTAAATACAAATTAATCGAAATCTGGTGAACAAAAAATTTCACTGTGTTGTAATCGGCTTCTGACAAATGGAAATTTCACAAAAAAAAATCATTTTTTATTTGATTTCTTATTTATTTATCGCTTAAAAATTAATATAATGAAAGGAAAAACGCAAAAAACTTTATTTTTCATTATCTGAATCGCAGTTGTCACAAGTAAAATAGTTGCGACCTTGCATGTCGACACAGTGTTGCACATCACCCCAAACACGCTATTTTGCGCGGACTGGCGTGACACCAACACAATGTAAGGAAATCACAAAATCGCTTTGGATTATCAAAAGCACTTGAAAAACTAACAATATAAAAATATTTACTTATAAGATGACTAAGGGCCAATTTCACCAACCACAGTTAGCTTAACCGATGGTTAAAGTTAGCAGAATTGACCAATAGAAATGAATCCACCCTGCTTTCTATTGGTCAATCCTGCTAACTTTAACCGTCGGTTAAGCTAACTGTGGTTGGTGAAATTGGCCCTAAAACCAATTCACAAAATCACTATGAATGTGAAAAGCAAAAAAAATTTCAGCTCGAGAAATTTAACTCGCTTTTCGTACAGCAAACCAGGGTGCGTGCTATCTCGCGAGTTACTTATCTAAAACAAGGTACTGTCGACACAAACACATGGCAGTATGCGATTCTGTCAAATGTCGAAATGCAGACCAGGAATCGGAAACGTTGCACATCACCCCATGTTGCACATCACCCTACACAACCCTACAAAATAAAAATATTTAATTAAAATAAAATAAATAAATTTTTCTTGTAAAAAAACTTGGCGCTGCTAGACCTTGAAATTTAATAAAATACTAAAATTTTAATTAAATTTAATAAAGCACAAAATTTTTCATTGAATAAAAAAACAATAAACATAATTTAGGAAAGTATACAGCGGGAGTAAAAAAGCAACGCCAAGTTTTTTTACAAGAAACATTTATTTATTTTATTTTAATTAAATATTTTTATTTTGTACTGTTATCTCATTCATTCTTTGTGATTAAAATGTTTTTTTGTAATATTATAATTTTATTAAAAAGAATTAAAGCTTAGGTTAAAATGAGAAGACCCTTGAATGGGAATACAAAGATACGTACCACTTGAGTTTTATTTTTTAAAAGTAGTTGCGTAACAATTATTTTTCAAAGCAATATATATATATTCTCTTTGCAATTGGCGCAATTTAAAGATTTCACATCTTTTTTGAAATACATATCACTTGGATTGAGTTAGGTAACGCAATTTTGTGAATTATTTTGTTAGGGAGAAATATATAATTATACATATAGTATACACATGTGTTGTGTTTATATATGGTTATATATAATCATATATAATCTACATGGATAAATACTTCTTATATAATTTATAATAAATTATAAGAACTTATATATAATTATATATAATCATGTCAAATTGTATATGAAACATTACATATACTTAAATATATTTTAATCGCCTGTACCATTATATATAATCATATATGATATCATATATAAGTACGAAAATTTTGTTTTTTATATATAACGCTACAAGAAATTATATATAATCATATAGGATTATATGTATATACTTCCATATGAATCTTACATGTGTCTATACATGAGTGCATATATGATCTAGCTATTGTTTATATCTAGTTATATTTGGAATTATACAATGTATACTCATATATAATGATATATGGATCCATATATAATTTTATATAAAGTACCAAATTTTATATATAACCACATATAATCATATATGTTTATATATAATTATGTATATTTATATATAATTTTTTTTCCCGAGTGTATAAAAACCGTACGCGTAAATATAATAACCTAAACAATTCATGTAGATGCAATCTTGAAATTTATGGCACAATCCTGTTTAAAATCATTAATTTGATCCGTATATCTGCATAAACAGAGAACTTTATGTTGTTATTTTCGTTGTTACCTGTAAACGCTATCGGTGATACTTAATCGGCCTTGATATCTACCAGATGCTTGTCCGACAAATCTCGTTGGAAATACACCGAATAGTTTGCTGAGATGATAGATCGGGAACACCGCTTGATATAGATCGCTGTTTACTGACTTGTTATTCGCTCCATCGGAATTGACATCATATTCGTTCACGTTTATGGGCTTGTCTACGCACAATTTAGATTACACCGTATTATTCTATATATGTTATCGATTCACAAATCAGCCCTAAGTAGAACACATAGTATTGAAGGAATCTCAATACACTGTACAGTTGGAAAATTTATGTATTTTTGTGAAAAAATCTGGTTAAAGTTTTTGTGTTAAATAATCAACATATTCATGTGTCAATTTAACACATGTCTGCTATGTTAACTAAACTTAATAAATATAAAATGTAAAATTATTAAAATAATTTAAAAAATATGTTAAAGTAACACAATTTGTACGTATTAATTAAATGCGTTAAAATTTACAGAAAAAGAGTGTTGATTTTACTCTATATAACAGGAGTGGCGATAACTGCGCGATACTTATTACCATTTTCGTGTGATTTCAACATTGTCTCGACTTCTCTCGACATGTTTTATTGCCTTGTTCAGGGAGTAAGATATAAGGAGACCGATCTCCATACTATGAAAGTGGTCAATTTTTGGGCGAAAGTTGGTGGCGCTGGTGTTCCAAAAACGGTACCCTGGAGTACCCTCGCTGCTGGTGACAAACGGCTGAACAAAATTACGCGATGCCGTAATGCCCGTTCTAGACTGGAGGATGAGCCGACTCTCGGCTCATCCGTCTTCTATAGTGTACGTGACATAAACTATAGATTTTTACCCGTCTACACCACTCACTCGGATGAGCCGAGAGTCGGCTCATCCTCCAGTCTAGAACGGGCATAAGGTTGGAATTTTACTACATTGAAGTACACTGAGAAAAAAATCAATTACATATGTACATACTATCACGGGGTGCCAAAAACATAAGTAGTTAATTTAATTGTATTATTGTTGAAATTGACATGTTCAAGACGCTTAGTTATTGGTTGGACTCAGATTAGAGTACGTTTTCATGCACTTTTATTTTTCTTCTGATTGGTAGACCTGAGCATACGAGCGTGCGTGCAGATCCCTGTCTCTTAGTTTTTGGTTAAAGTCGCAAGTAAGCCCGCTCACGCAGTTCACGTGGTATTCTTTAGTTATTCACGAGTGTATCTTATTGTTTATACTAAAATATATATGTATATGCTTTTCCAACAAACAAAAGCCTATCGAGTTCTTTTCCATCAGATTATGAGACTTATGTGTCGTTCGTCTCGTCGGTGCGAACTGTGTTGAGGTTAAGAGAGAGAGAGACAAAACAGTGAGTGTTCGTAAAGAACAAGCGTACTTGTTTTCGTGGTTATCTGAAGAAATCATGGCAGAAGAAAGTTTTAGTCGAGAAATTCGAGTGACGAAGCTTTCAAAGGCATCATACAACCGCTGGAAGATTGAGATTCGGGATGCGTTAGAAAGTCACCGAATATGGGAAATCGCCAGTGGAATTGCAGACAAACCACGAGAGATAAGAGATGCGAGTGACACCACAACGAATAGGAAAGAAATAGAAGAATGGAAAGCGAAAGATAGCAAAGCTCGTTCGATCATTCGGTCTACGCTAGATGATACGACATTTGATCAAGTATGTGAATGTGAATCGTCAGCGGACATTTTAAAAAGAATTAAAGCTATTAATGAACCGAAAACATTAAATGTTCTTTTGGAATTACTGCGTAAATTCTTTAGTTACTCATGGAAACCGGATAGCACGGTTCGTAGCAGGGCTTAAGGTTATCGCTCGTAGAATCGAAGCGTTAGAATCTGACGACTTTGGAAGAAATTTCAATGAAAAACTCATGATGGCAAAAATCCTTGGCTGTCTACCAAAAGAATTTGATAATTTTGTCACAAGCTGGTCACTTTTATCAGAAGATATATCACTGGAATCTTTTCTGGAAAAGCTCACAAATGTGGAGAGAAGCATTACTGAGCGTTCAATTGACACATCGCGTGAAGTTTTTAAGGCTCAATCGAAACCAGGAAGTAATCAAGCAAAGAAGACGATAAACAAGAGATTTCAAGGAAAATGTCACAAGTGTGGCAAAAAGGGACACTTGCAAAAAGATTGTTGGTCGAAGTTGGAGAAATCGGCGTCATCTGAAGAAAAGAAGACAAATGAGAAATCAAAGGATCAAAAAGAAGAAACTGGTCTGTCAGCATCGTCAGCCTTCAAGATAAACGAAGAAAATAAAATTCTTGCAGATTCGGGAGCAAGCGTTCATTTGACAGGAAACATGGAATGGTTTTCGTCGTTACGTAAGCTCAATACACCGTTGATATTAAATGTCGCAAATGGTAAATCTTTACAGGCAACCCATATAGGCAACATCGCTGTTGAAAAATCAAATGATGGCAAGAGATGGGAGAAACGTACATGGGAAAATGTGTATTATGCGAAAGAGATGGGCGCTGCATCCTTATTTTCGACAACGTTCATGGAAATAAATAAAAGATATAGTTTTTATCACGGAAATGGAATCATGCGATTAAGTAAGGGGCGACAAACCATGATAGGTGGAGAAAGGATTGGAAATCAATACATTCCTTATATTCGAGTCAAGCCACCATTGATTTCTGCAAATGTAGTTCGGTCAGTTGGATTATGGCATCAACAATTGGGACACGTAAGTGATACAGTAATACGAGCAATGTATAAAAATGATTTAACAGAAGGTCTTGAAGTAACTTTTTCAGATAAGAACGATTGTGAATCGTGTCATTATGGTAAGCAAACAATAAGTCGACATCCCAATCAAAAAAAGCGAGATTGTTTGCCTGGCCAACGATTTCATTCTGACGTGTGCCATATCGGAGTGGTGTCATGGAATAAATGCAGATATTTCCTCACGATGAAAGACGAAGCATCTGGATATCGCCGAGTTTTCTTCATGAAGACGAAGGATGAGGTGTCAAGTATATTAAAGCAGTTCTTCATCGACGCGGAGAAAGAAACAGGAAGAAAGGCAATTTCTCTGAGGACGGACAATGGAACAGAGTACGTCAATGAAAACGTAAGAGAAGTTCTTAAGTCAATGGGCATTATTCATGAACTGTCACCACCAAATGTCAAACAATGTAATGGAATGGCAGAACGGGAAAATAGAACTTTATGTGATACTGCTCGATCCATGCTGTTTAATACCAATTTATCAAGAACGGATTGTCATCTACTCTGGACGGAAGCTATTGGCACGGCAGCATATCTAAGAAATCGAGTTCCGAATCGAGGAATATTGAACACAACGCCATATAGCGAATGGTATGGTAGAAAGCCTGATGTTTCTCATTTAAGAGTCTTTGGTGCAAAGGCTTTTGTACATATTCCAAATACGATGAGACGGAAAATGGATCCGAAGTCAAGAAAAGCAATCTTTGTCGGATACGATCGTTTAACCGATAAAGTATATCGAGTTTTTGATCCTGTCAAAAAGATTGTAGAAAGAGTCTCTGATGTCGTGATTCAGGACGAAATGGACAGGAATCAAGTTTTATTTCCCATACTAGCTGATGAACCAGAGGAGGTATATGAAGAACCGTCAATTGCAGAAAAGGATGAAGATGAAGCAAACGTGGATGATGATTCGGAGCAGAAAATAGACAACGCCGATGAAGAAACAGGATCAAGAGAGAAAAAGAAAGGACGACCAGTAGGTTCGAAGAATTTCCAGAAACCAGTACCTGCGACGGATAGAGAACTAAGAAGTAAATCAAATAAATCAGCATACATAGCTGCGATGAAAGTATCAATGAATCCAGTCTCGTATGAAGATGCAATAAGTAGAGAAGATGCACATCTTTGGAAGAAGGCCATGGATGAAGAGATGTCGTCATTAAGCAAGAATCAAGCATGGGAATTGGAAGAATTGCCGAAGGATCGGTCTGCGGTCTCATGTAAATGGGTTTTCAAATCCAAATTGAAACCTAATGGAGTTATTGAGCGCTACAAAGCAAGGTTAGTTGCTCGAGGTTTTAACCAAACGAAAGGAGTTGACTATTTTGAAACATTCTCTCCTGTGGTGCGTTACGAGTCCGTAAGAACCGTTTTAGCAATAGCAGCTAAATTTGATATGGATATCGTACAATTCGATATTAAAACGGCATTCCTCAACGGTCCACTTGAAGAAAGCATCTACATGCATCAACCAGAGGGGTATGAAGATGGAACGAATCGAGTTTGTCGTCTGAAGATAAGCCTGTATGGACTTAAACAGGCATCTAGAAACTGGAATGACACTTTCAATGATTTTGCGGCAGAATATGGTTTAATACAATCGGATTCAGATCCATGCATTTTTATGAAAAATGAAGATACAGATGAATGGATGATTCTATGTCTGTTCGTTGATGATGGACTGATAGCCTGTAAAAGGAAGGAATCACTGGAGTTTTTCATTTCCGCGTTAAAAAGGAAATTTGAAATTACTTGTGGTGAGCCATCTTGTTACGTTGGCATGGAGATTAAGCGGGATAGAAAAATGAAAACTATCAGCATTAATCAACAAGGGTACATATCTCGAGTGTTACGTCGTTTTGGCATGGAAGATTGCAAAACGGTGTCATCACCAGTGAATAGTTCAATCAATCTGTCAGAGCTGAAAGAAGAAGAAGCCGTCACTGAGAAGAGATACCCCTATCGAGAGGCAATTGGATGTCTGAACTATATTGCTCAAATATCAAGACCGGATATTGCTTATATAGTGGGCAAACTTGCTCGATTTGCGAACAACCCATCAGATACACATTGGAGAGCAACTAAGCAAGTTATGAGGTATTTAAAAGGAACAATTAACCTCTCATTATGTTATAACGGAAAAACGCAAGATAAGTTAATAGGATATTGCGATTCCGATTATGCTGGAGATTCAGTGGCGAGGAAGTCGACTTCTGGATACATCTTTATGCAGTATGGTGGACCGATAGCATGGTCATCAAGCTTACAGAGGGTCACGGCGCTCTCATCATCAGAGGCTGAATACATGTCCATGGCAGAAGCGTTAAAAGAACTCTTGTGGTTGCGGTCACTTCTGAAATCCCTTGGCCTGGAGCAAGAGAAGGAGACAGAGCTGAAGGTAGACAATCAAGCAGCAATAGCCTTATCAAAGAACCCAGAGTTTCACAAGAGGAGTAAACATATAGGATTACGTTTTCACCGTATCAGACAAGAGCAAGAGGCTGGAAACGTAATAGTCACCTACATACCTACGGATGAGCAGGTAGCTGACCTGTTAACAAAAGGATTACCATGGCCGAAGATCTCAGGTCACTTAAAGACTTTAAGGATGACGTCATGAACAAGAGGAGGTGTTGAAATTGACATGTTCAAGACGCTTAGTTATTGGTTGGACTCAGATTAGAGTACGTTTTCATGCACTTTTATTTTTCTTCTGATTGGTAGACCTGAGCATACGAGCGTGCGTGCAGATCCCTGTCTCTTAGTTTTTGGTTAAAGTCGCAAGTAAGCCCGCTCACGCAGTTCACGTGGTATTCTTTAGTTATTCACGAGTGTATCTTATTATTTATACTAAAATATATATGTATATGCTTTTCCAACAAACAAAAGCCTATCGAGTTCTTTTCCATCAATTATTATTAAACTCAAATATCCGGATTATTAAACCAATAACTTAATTATTATTATTAAATCCAATTATAAAAATAAATAATTGAATTATACAAAACAAGACATTTCAATACTTTTCACTTTCAATAAATTATACGAATTATATGAATATTACGTAAATCTGATCGGTATTATGGCTGATGGCAGAGAACGAGGAATAAAACGTAAACGTTTCGACGCACTAAAAAATTTTTTATATAAAAACATCTAAATATATATAATCATATAATATTATATAATATATTATATAAAATATGTCCATATATGTGTCCATACTATGTTTCTTTTTCTTTTGTATAATCTCTGTTTGTATGTACAAGACAAATAATAAGAAAAAGAATTAAAAAATAATTAAAAGGATAATTTTTGCATTTTTTTTTCAAAAAATAAAGTCTGCAAATGTGAAAAATTTGTTCATCTATAATCATATATATATAATCATATTTTATATACATTATTACATTTATATATGTGTAGGAGATTTGGGGCCGTAGGGCCAGTATTGATGAGGGATCGGAGAAATTAGCGTAGTAGTGGAGCAGTCGTAGGGTAGCAGCCTAAGTGCTAGGCTTGTGAGCGAAGGATCCCGAGTTCAAGTCCCGGTAGCTCCGTTAATTTTTCTCTGCGCTTACAGTTCAGAAATGGGATTGTGCTCGCGTTACCTCGTTGGAGGAGAACTTGCCCGATACACCGGATACCTGTGGGTGGTGTGATTGGGAAGTTGGGGAGTATAGCTCCGGGTTATTCTTGCAGGCTTCGGCAGTCGGAGGATATGGCACATTCGGGGCGAATGTGATGTCAGGGCTGGCCGAGCTGTAGGAGATTTGGGGCCGTAGGGCCAGTATTGATGAGGGATCGGAGAAATTAGCGTAGTAGTGGAGCAGTCGTGGGGTAGCAGCCTAAGTGCTAGGCTTGTGAGCGAAGGATCCCGAGTTCAAGTCCCGGTAGCTCCGTTAATTTTTCTCTGCGCTTACATATGATTATATATAGGCAAAAAATGGACAATGCAAAAATTATTCTTTTAATTATTTTCTAATTCTTTTTTTTATTATTTTTCTTGTACATACAAACAGAGATTATACAAGAGAAAAAAAAACTTATATAGACATATTTTATATAATATTTTATATAATAATATATAATTATATATATATTTAGATATTGTTTTATATAAAAAAAAATGAACGCGTGATCGCCACGCGCGTTAGAAGTGAAACTTCTGAAGGCAAGGCTTTGCCATAACTTTTCTGAAATTAATACAAAAACAATGCAACGGAATTAGTCACTCCAAGCCGCCCGCAACTCGAAAATATAGTGTTACAGTTCTCATTATATCCATCTCGCCAGTGCCGTACGCCTGATCGAATTTTCGTGACGCGTTTTCGAGTCGCAAAATCGAATTTACTTACCGATCTAAAAGGAGTTTCACTTTGTACGCCTGTTGGTCGAATTTTCGTGACACTATTTCGTGACGTTTTTTCGTGTCGCACAATTGAACTTACTACCGTACCAAAGAAATTTCATTTCGTACGCCTATTGGTCGAATTTTCGTTACACTTTTCGTGTCGCATAATCGAACTTACTACCGTGCCAGAAGAAGAACCGCCTCGCCAACGCCGTACGCCTATTGGTCAAATTTTCATTACACATTTCGTGTCGCACAATCGAACTTACTACCGTACCAAAGAAGTTTAATTTCGTACGCCTATTGGTCGAATTTTCGTTACACTTTTCGTGTCGCACAATCGAACTTACTACCGTACCAAAGAAGTTTCACTTTCGTTACACTTTTTCGTGTCGCGAATCGAACTCACTACCGTGCCCAAAGAAGTTTCACTTCAAAAATTTTTTACCGTGACGTGTCGGCACGTACTGTTGTCGCCAAGTTGACACTTGAACATTGAAACGGATCGTCACGTGACCCACCGATAATGGAACACAAGCGCTGCGAGTGGTAACATTTAACACTCAACTTTCGCCCAAAATCAGGCCAGGTTTTTGCGGGTAGCCAAGTATGGAGATCGGTCTCCTTATATTTTACTCCCTGGCCTTGTTATACTGTGTTATTTTATCTACTTTGTCTTGTCATATACGTACATTTTTATTAACTGTTACGGGTGTGTTTGAGGAGTGCGCTATCAGTGCTATTGTGTTATTCTATATCTTTATTGTTTATTAGATGTGAAACAAAGATAGAATGGCTGTACTTCCGAAAACGTCTATGCTCAGATTTAGGTGAAACTTTGTGAATAGGTTCCTTTTAGATAAAAAACACATATACCAAAAGGATTTTTTGCGACTCCAAAGTTTAGCAACTTTTTTAACATTTTTAACTTGCTGCCTCCGCGCATACATTTTCCACGCGCAACAAACCAAAACAGCTCTGGGGTAATGTAAACAACCATAAAGTCATACACAAAGTACAAATATATTAATTTGCTGCTTCTGCGTATACATTTTCCACGCGAAACGAGGTGCTACATAAGTTTAAAACTTTCTATGCGTGGAAAGCTCACGCATGTACTTTGGAGGCACACTATGTGTCTAGTCAAGAGACACGGCCGCGGCAATGTCTCGCGCCAAGTACGCACGGAGCGAGACGCACCGTGACTCATTTACGCGAACGCACGAGTTGCGAGTACCCGAGATTTTGAGATCTCAATAACGAGTGAACGGATCAAGTTCTAAGTAGGCTTGATTGATAGCTTGGGGTCGATTTGGGGGGGGGGGTACGTGTTTTTATTTCTCTTACGTGTCCTACGAGCGGAGATATTGCGACGCAAAGTCTAAATATGAAAATTTCATTATTAAGATACGTCGTTAAGATACGTCGACCGCTCTCATCTCAATATAACATATATATATCAGATGTAACAGAAAAATGTAACTTTCACTTTTTCGACATTAGCGGTGCTAGTATCGCCAGTTTCT
>NW_027270105.1:0-13934 GCF_030848805.1 Temnothorax longispinosus | reverse complement strand
ATATATATATATATATGTAAAAGAAAAACGCGGAGAAAGTCATGTAACTGAGAAAATCAGTGCGTACTCAGTGTGCACCAGTGCAAGCGCCCGAATTCGCTATTATAGTTAAATGAATGGAAATTTTGAATTGATAGACTGGTTATTTTAATTAATGTACCTGTCATTTGCGGATGTTTTGGGAGGACGCTGTCAGACTCATCTGACTCTTCACTTGAAGATTGTATTATTTTATTTCGTTTTGTTGGGGCTCTTGCGCTATTACACTGTTCATCATCGGTTTCATTTTCGTATAGTCGATTTTTCATCCGCTTTCTTTTTGTGTCCACCTCTGATGAATTTAAATCCGATGTGTCTTCGGCCTTTTTTGTTTTCCGTCTTGCTATATTATAGTCATCTAAATTATAACAAACAGTAGCTATATATGCATACATATATGTATATGTATCTAATACATGTATATAAAACATAGAAAAGAAGTGACATCAAAAGGAGACATCTGCGTTCAGGAAGCGCGCTATCAGCGCTATTGAGTCATTCTATCCTTGTTTTACGTCTAATGAACGATAGAGTGACACAATAGCGCTGATAGCGCACTCCTTAACATAACCCAAGTGACACACTATATACTTTTAGTTATGTTAAATGGGTGATGCCCAGTGAAGCCCTGCGTTGCTGTATTTACTTTGAGACATCGCTCGCCCGTGACACAAAGTGCAAAAACAGGCATAACGACGGCGGATTAACAGTGTAATAATAATTATCAGGATGGATGGGCACAACGGCTACAACATGCTTCGGAAACGTCAAATTGTCAAGTCGAACAAACCACATGTTATCCTAGTTTGAATAAGCTATAACTGAGTCAACAGATCGCACTGAAGAAGTTACCGCGTTCAGGGACGTACCAGTGGAAAGAGAAAAAACCAGCGACGACGTGTGTTTGTATAACGATTGACGGAAGACTCCGACGATAACGTCGCGTTAACAAGCTCGTGAAAACGCTGTGCAACGCTCGACATGCTCGCGTTCTCTCGGAATTAAACGACGACAACGACGGAGAAGAGAGACAAAGCTCGTCCGCACACGTTGTTCCCAATGCAGATCGACAACAGGATGCTGACACGGATGAATTCGGACATTAACTTCTACCGCGTCTACCTTATCGTGGACCACAACAACCAAAAACAAAAAAAGAGCATCATCCGCAGAAACTAGGACAATCCCGCGGACTCCTCCGGGCTGTCGAAGAAGCTAAGTTATGCTGTGGCGTGGAGGTTTATTTTCCATCTATATTTCCTGTTTACCTTACGTGCAGACCGCAAGATAATCTGTTTTCTTACCCAGGTCCTGGAAGACGATAGCCTGCTCACTATCATGCATCTACCTTGACGAAGACGAAGAAACACAGGCACACGTACGTCGATCATAGTTACGTAATGAAAACGACGTCACGACGATACAGCTAAGAAAATATAACAGTGCAAGAGTGGAACAAAGAGGCCATTAATCATAGGCCCGTATTCATAGTCGGAACTTAAGATTTTATGAAGATGTTATGAACCAATCACAGAGTCGTATTAGCATCTTAGGACATTACTCTTAAGACGGTCTTCAAATAAGAACCGACTATATATATATATATATATATATATATATATATATGAATACCGTCCAGAGACTCGAATTTGGTAAACAGCGACTCCTTCGACAATGTGTCGCTTGTTCACTGTAAACATTAGGTTTGTTCGTGTTTCTTGAAATCCGTAACAGTTTTTTCATTTAAAACGAAACAAATATATATTCGGACGTTGAAGAGAGAGAGAGAGAGAGAGAGAGAGAGAGAGAGAGAGAGAAAGCAAAAACTCTAAGTGTAAGCAACACAAACAGACGTATTACAACGGTATTACAACAACAGTTATTGTATCGGAAGCAGGGGGCTTATTACGTATCTTTTCACGAGATAAAAATGCAAAAAGTGAATAGATTTACTAGATTTCGACCAATGAAACTCCAGTGAGTTTCCTCACTTTTGTAATTTTTACTTTGTTTAAGATACATAATCGACCCCCTGTATCTTAGAAACTGTAAAGAATCGTATCTCCATTATTATCAATTCAGAGAGAAATCAAGATTCAAAGTTTTAAATAGGACAATAGTAAATTTTTTTAGATATAAAATAAAAGAATTAACTTGACTTATTGAATTCTTAATAAAGTAATTTTTTAATTAACTTTTAAAGTAATTTAACTTACATGTGTAATAGTACAACTGTCAATAACACCTGGCCAAAGTTAAGGCACTATGAAAATTTTTAATACGACTTTTGCTAAACATTGTATCTTAGAAACTAGTTATTTTATTTACTTATTACATTAAACTAGTAATAACAGACATAAGACCTTTTACTGTTACACAATTTAAGCTCGTAGTATATTGAAAAATATATTAACTCTATTTTAATGAAAACTGGAAATACAATCCTCTATCTCTAAGGTATAGATATGTACATTACTTTATTTGTAGGAAATTAATATATTAAACATTTATTTTTTAAGTGAAATATTACTAACCGTACGTGCTATTCCGAAATGTGATGATATCGTAACATGGCCAACATGTATTACGTTCTGCATTTTTCCTTATTGCTGCGATAACTTTCTCATTTTTAAATGGAGGCCAGTAATACTTATTGTGTTCTATCCAATTCGATGGTACCGCTTCAACGGTATTATCTTCAGAAAACTGTACAATTGTCCACGTCGGTTTCTCCATTTCTAGACAAATATAAAAGGTAAAGCGCAACTTTCTGTCACAAATTGTAAAAATAGTTCTACGAAAAACTAATGCGTCTTTTGATGTACCATGTTAAGCATTAACCATGAAAAATATTATTAAAATTTACAGTAGCAAAAGAAAAAGGATTTAATATTACTTAAGTTTATAAGACAAATATTACTGAAGCAAAGGCTTTTGTTATCTATGATTGTGCATGTAAAAGTGGAAAAATAATGTACGTCTCCTTGTATTTTAATCTAACACATTTATTCGCGATTTGATTCAAATTCCAAGTCTGTAAATTGCCGAGATCACGTACTTTATAAATATTTAATTTGGAAGATTTGCAGGGTTCAGTATAAAAATCTTTAGGTGTCTTGTACTTCTTTCCAATTACAATGATATTCTCGTTATTAGAAGCAAAATTCAAAATAGTTACAATACTTCCATCCAACAAACAACAACAATTATCTGGTTCTTTATTTGTTAATAAAAATTTTTCAAATACTATTTTAGCAAACTGATTATAATTGTGACAATTGATAAGCGGACCATTGAAATGCGGATTTAATAATTGAGGTTTATTGCATTGTATTAAGTTTAAATTGGGATTTATATAATTATTTTGTTCGCTTATCCGGCAAACAATTTGCTCCAAAGGCTTATCATTTTTACGTATCATTCTCAATATCGATTGCATATAATTTTCATATGGGAAAGCGCTGAAATTTTGCAATATTCCAAATTTTTTCACGTCATCACAAAGATGTGATAAATTATGTGTATTATGCGATGCATTTTCTTTACCGTACAGAATAATAAATGTTTCAACGTAGTATCGTAATAATAATTTAGCATAATCTAAATACAGTTCAACATGCTTTAAACTAGATAAAATAGTGATAGCTATATGTAAAGTTATAAAATTTAAATATTTATCATGACTTAGTATAGATTTTAATACGACCGGCCCTGTATATAACAAAAATGTCCTATATTCTGTGGCTTTCCATCTTTTACTTTCTAATAATGATCTTGGTTTTTTATTAAACTCACATGGTATGTTACATTTTTGCTCTTCTAATAACGTTGATATTATTGATTTTTGTTGCGATGATAATTTAGCACGAGATGTTCCATGACACCATAAAAGAACTGTTTTTTTAGCTTCTCCCAAGAAAATACAATGCATTGGATCTGATGGAAAACCAAGTACCATATCTATATTCGGAATTAATTCTAATATTGATGTACCATTATGGTGACCTGGCTGTGATTTTAGTCTGAATTCTTCATCTGTTCTTAGATTGTTGTGTAGATTGAAAATTTCTAAATACGGAAAGCACACTCTATTAAGATAATACTCGCCTTTAGCTTCACATTTTTAACACGAATAAAAACCCGAATGACCTTTTGTATATTTTATAAAAGATTTACATCTGGTACATCACAAATAAAAGCTTTAATTTTAAACGGATAAGTTATTCTATTAACTGTTATACCATTACTAATTAAATCTTGAGCTTCATTCACGAAACGTTGTAAAAAACTATTAGCCTCCGCAGGCTTTTCATGCCCATGATAAATTCCAATAATGCCAACATTGTTATAATTATCAGCCAAACTGCATAAAATAGGATACACTTGACTCCCGGAACTTTTAGACAAAGGTAAACCGTCAATATTTATGATAATTTCGATTATTTGTGAATTTTGAAAAAAATACGATGTTTTTACAAGTTTTTCCACGCAATGACTTATGCCAAAATGATAATAACGTCCCGGTTCAACATCATCTACATTTACTTTTTTCGGAGTGCCTAATAAAGTACGGGCATCTCGAGGGAGTTCTGAATATTTTGATTTCATATGTTCTAACAATTCATTTAGTGCGACATGAGTTACTCGATTTCTAACAGGCCTAACAGCCCATCCTTGCAAGAATTGTGATGTACTTACAAAATCATTCTCACGACGTTCAAAATTATTTTAAAAATTGGGATTAACTGTACCATCATCATTAATATAGCTATCAATATCATCTTCATTATTAGTACTGTCGCTATCAAGGGCCTCTTCTCTCTCATCATTATTTATTAGTTCATAATTATTGTTATCATAATTATCATTATCGTTATCGTAATTATCATTATCATAATTATCATTATCAACGGCACATGTTTGCAAAACATTTTTATCCAAACCATTTGAGTAAGTCGTGTTTAGTTGATCTTTCTGAGGCATTAATGATGATACATTATTAATACTTGCTATTGAAGATGTATCAACAGACTGCACGATATCAATAGATGCATCAGCTATCTCTTTTGCACGTTTATAATATTTTCTTTTTATTTTTGGCATTTTTAAGAACTATAATATATCATTTATGATTTATGATACTCACTTGGATTGTAGAACTTGTACAAAATAACCTTTGGCAAAATACGAAACGAAAGATGAGGGCAATAAAACGGTTGCCGGCTTTTTGATGAGACGGGGCGACGGATAGAGGTAGGCTCTGAGAGGCAAAAAAAGACAAAAAGGAGAAAATAATTAATAAAACTTCACTGCACCGGACTGTACAATCTGCGTTGTACTTACAAAATAAAAACCTAATTTATAGCTATATAATTCTACTGCGTATTCATAACCAAATTTTCTTTATCATACTTAAAACCATATATTATTCACGTATATAAAATTTTAATAAAGGCTGCTTATAACCGTTTTATTGCAAGTAATAAATGTTAAACTTACAATTGTATATTCGACGAAACGCGAAACGAAGGAGGACAAGGCGGTTGCCGGCTCCAGCCGGCTCTTCGATGAGACCAATGAGACGAAGTGACGCATAGGGCAGAGAGTCTATTGCATTGATATAAATACATAGATCGATGAGAAAACATAAGTTAATATGTATACTTTACTACACCGGATTGTATCTGCGTTGTAAATATAACCAATAATTCTACTGCGTATTTATAACCAACCGATTTTTTTTCAAATCAAAGCCATTATTTTCACATATAATATACAACTTTATTTATTATTAAGATACTTACAGTTTTACTGCGAATAAATGTTAAACTTTATAACTATATTCGCCAAAACGTGACACCACTAAAACTTCTTCACAGGACGAGGCGGTTACCGCCTTTTCGATGAGACGGAGCAGCGCGTAGAGGCCGAGTCAAGAGACAAAAGACGACAAATGCGCGCGAAACATTGAGGTCCACCATAGAGATATAAGAGAGTGCGCGAGCAAGCTGAAAAAGGGATAGAGGAATAGAAAGAGAAAGCTGCGCAGAAAAGAAAGAGAAAGCTGCGCATGGGCCCCTTCTGTCTTTGTTTCGCATGCGCGCGTAGACAAAGACAGAGAGAAAGGGCCTATATGCAGCGTTCTTTTTCTATTCCTATATCGCAGCCTCTTACGTGCTAGCATATGACTCGCGCACTCTATTCTTATATCTCTATTGGCCGGTATTCATAGTTATTTAAGACCGTCTTAAATTCAATCTTAAGATGTCATGAACCAATCACAGAGCCGTATTAGCGTCTTAAAAGACATTACTTAAGACGATCTTGAAGACTATGAATATACCGGCCTATGAAGTCCACTACCAGACATCCTATGGACGTCCAAATATGGATTACTGACGGATGTCCAACAACGGACATCCGTTGAACGTCCATTTTATGTCCATGGACGTGCGGACATAAAATGGACATAAAACGGACGTCCTCGGGATGTCCTGTGCTATCTGGGGGAGTCATACGACCAATGGCGTGAGAGTACGGTTTTTTCTATTTCTTAGGAAAACCATTGACCACCAAACGTTTTAATGACGATATTCGTGACCACCAAACGATTCCGCGTCGATTGAGCCCTATCAAAGTCAATTTGGGTGATAAATACAATTTTTCCGGCTAATGGCACAGTGGTGATATGTCCAGCATTATGCGCATACGATTTTTCTTATTTTCTGGGAAAACGGTTGACCACCAAACGTTTTTATGATGATATTCGTGACCACCAAACGATTCCGCGTCGAATGAGCTATAAAAAAGTTAAATTGGTTGAAAAATAAAAATTGTCCGGCTAACTTCACACCGGAAATTTCATTTTTATTTTACAGGAAAACGACTAACCACCAAACGATCGGACTAAACTACCAAAAACCACCAAACGACCACCAATCGATTCCAATTAATGAAAGTTCGATACGTTGAAGTTGTCCGGCCAACTTCATAGAGGTAAGTTAGCCCCAGTCTCCCCTACACTTTTATTTTTTTTTTAATTTTGTAGAAATATTTCTACTAGGGTAGGGATATTTCAGCAGCACTTTGCTTAGTATTTCCGACAGTGAATCCAATACGTTTGTACACGTTCCGAATGAATCGTGATCTACGTAATGGTGTTAAGGATTAGGAAACTTGATGTCGTTTAGTCAATATATTTTGAAGAGTGTTTCGTGAAGACTTTTAACATTTCTTAAGTCTGATAAAGGAAGAAGACGTCTTATCAATACCAAATCACATGAAGATAAAATAAACAATTCAGCATAAAATTAGTATCAATGGTCAATCAACTCAAAGCAATCTTTCAGTTTATCAGGGAAATCCTAAACTAGAATCTATTAGTTGAAGGTTTATAAAATAATATAATTTCTGTAGAACAGAAGATCTATAAACATGAAGAGTTGAGTGTATTTTACATGAATTCCACTCATGAATAGTTAAACAGTTGAACAGACCATTAATACGAACAAAGTTATTAATATCGATGACCTTATAAATTCACAAAATATCATATAAAGTAGTAAATAAGTAATGGAAGAATGCATACATCTTTTACTTTTAAGCTTCTTATTATTCGAAAGAACAGTCAGAATTAGATTGTGAAACTAAATTTATGTTAATAATAATGTGCATATAAAGATGATATGCTTCTGAACATATATGACAATCGTAATCTGAGTTGTTTGTTAATTCAACACAATTGAAGTATGTACGCATTTATCCATGTTTTGTCAAATAAAAGAGGATCTTACGGAGAGAGAATATTTCCTAAAATACAACGCAATAGTATTTTCGGGACGATAATTAATAATATAGAGAAAAGTATATACAACGCAAAGTATCGGAAGAATTCAAATAATTCAATATAATTATAATCAATCGTATTGAGTCCGCGAGATATTTACAAAGACGAAATATAGCTTTACTGACAACGGCCGTGTCTTTCAAACAATTATTAATATTCAGCTTACAATTGAAGAATCATTTACTACAGGTAAATAGCTTGATTTTACAATACACGAATGATTTACGAAAGGTGAAATCCCTTGATTATCCACATACAAAATATTCTTACACGTGGTTGCAACCAAATTTAATATAGTACTTTAAGTACTCTAGCAATGAGAAGGAAGCTTCTCGTCCGGCCTTGTCACTGAAGGTGAGAAGGCTCGGGGATGGGATCGAAATGCCACACAAATATACGGTGCGCTCTTGGTGATCACCATCCAAACGTAATATAGAAGCTCTCGAATGTTCTGGAATCAGAGATCGCAGTTTAGCTAAAGCACCTTAGCCCATTCTCAAGATCAATGATTCCTTACACTGAACAACGAGAGTTACCTTTTTTGTGGATCTTCGCATTGGAAGAATTTCATCTCAATCGCCAGCCGTATGCCTTTATACCTCAAGGCTCTGAAATTTCCATCAGTCGTCAGATCGTCCGTAATGGCGGACATCCTTCAATAACGGGAATAATGGCGAAGGACGTCTCCTTGGTTCGTCCGTAGCATATATGCTGATACAATCTAGCACCTGATGTATCAGGTTCCTCTTTTTACTTCAGCTGGAATTCCGCTGCAATCGACGAACAGAAGCGTAATGAACGCATGCTCTCTCAAGAACAACCGAACTTCCGTGAAGAAACCGGAAGCCAGGTAACGCTACCACATTGTATAGCAGCGACACTATTTTGGGATATAACTAGGACCTACGTTGGTCCCGCTAGAGCCTTTCAGAGACATAATTAGTGATTCAGTTATTCTAACAGATGGCAGCACACCACTGTTTCCTATCCTTATAAGCGGTATTTTGAACAACGTTAATTCGACAACTTTCCGCGGCAATGAGGAGTCAAGATCAACGCGTAGTGAAGATCACAATACTTATTCAGTGTTACGTTCAAGAACCGAAGACGAAAAGCATGCAGAGACGTAGACGAGAATGGCAACGCCAGCAAGAACGAGAGAGACAACATGAAAAATTGAAACAGAAAAAGATTTTAGAATATGAAAGGAAACGTGCACAAGCTTTAAAATATGCTGAGAGAAAATCCTCGAGTCATAGTCGAAGCAAAATAGCGGTAGTGAGTCTCCCTCGCATCTTCGATATAGAGGTAGATCTACGTCAACTGCTTTAAAATCTGGTAGTTTGCATGAAAAGTGAGTTTACAACATACATATAACTATATATGCCCTTATATCTTTATTTGACTTGATAGAGATAAGGAGACCAAAACTTTCAAATATCTGAAATAGAGAAAATTGTGCACTCAGATGCACTTTATGCACTAAGTGCACGTTAAACTGCACTTTAACTCCGTATTTTATTTATTATAAGTTTTTAAGAGCAAAAATTCAAAATCGGGCTCTTTAGCTCCCTGCATTATTATATAAAGAGTATATAAAAAAAAATTCACGAATCTATATATGTAACTTATTTTATAAGAAATCTGGATATTACGAATTACGGTTTTGCAGGTTTATTCCTCACATCTATGAAGAGTTTATTATTATAAAGAGTCGATATAGAAAGCTCCATGAAGATAACATCGAGCAAGAGAAATACTTGTAATAATGAATAACATTTGCAAATCTAGTTCAACATGGGAAGAATACTAGATTTGATCTGTGGTTTTTTCTATAAGATATCTAAAACAAATGTCAATTTAACTTAAAATGTCTTCTGAGAGAATGATATGATGCAGATCTAACAGTTTGTAAGTATTTAAATAATATTTAAAGAGTATCCAAATAAGGTATTGTATATTTTATGTACTCTAGCTTAACGCATGTAAATTGCAAATATTATACACATATTACTTTGTCTAAACCATAACTAATTTTATTTAAATTTCTATACTTACTTTTTTTAAATAAGCACCTAATTGTCTTATATTTGTACGAGATTTTATTTAACTTAAAGTTTTCTTATTGAAAGAAACTTGATGTAAATATAAGAAAATGCAAAGGGCCTAACTTTATTGAAATTAGTTTAAAAAGATTAATCACTTCTTAAATAAATTTTTAATTTAAAGTAATAAATATTATGTAAACAAATATTTTATTGGTAGTAACATTATCAGAGAAGAGTATTACCAAAGAATTTATAGAAATAAAAGGATTATATATAATAGATTTTCTTAATATTTTTGGTATCATCTTTTCTTCTTTAAAATTTCCTTTTAATTTATTATTGTATGCATTTGATTCAACATTAATAAAACATAAAATTAGTGGCTTATCGTATTTTTGCAAATTAAATTAATACGTTTAATATATACGACATATACAATGTACAATAATAATGAATATACAATACGATTAGGAATAGAACATGTGCAATATAGATACAAATAAGATTATATATTTATTTTATTAGCAATATAAATATTATCATATTGTTAATTATGCATTGCCACATAAAGAAAATTATGTGAGTTTCTAGATATTTTAAAAATAATTCTATATTTATTTTTAATAAATTTTTATGCTATTAATATGTTTTTATGCTAATATGACATATATAATTGAAAAATCCTACTTCACAGAAAATATAATTATATTAGTGCTACAAAAATGATGAAATAAATGATCATCAAAGAAAGCCTACAATGAAGATAAGATTAAACTTTTCATGAATCACTAGCATGAGCAAAAGATGGAAAAAGATAACATATGCAGAAACAGGTATAGAAACATTTTCTCTTTTAGTAATTTGTTTTTAAAATTGATTTAATATAGTGTGAAAACAATACAATTTTTAAGCGGATTTTTCTATATCAAGAAAAATGTAAAAAATTTGAAAAAAATTACAATTTTCATTATTATATAGAATATAGAATGACGTAATATTGTTGTATTAATGATTAATCTTTTTTACAAAATATTTCTTTTAAAAGCTTATTACATTTATGATTAAAATGTAAAACAAAAGATTTAATATGCATATGAAAAAGAAATTTCATGGAAGTAGAGCTTTATGGAAGATATATTAGCGATAAAAGTAATAAAATTGAAGAAGCCTGCAATATATATATATATATAAATATAAGATTAGATTGGATTTTTCATGAACAATACTAAAAAGAGATGATACATCGAATGTGAATGAAGAAGCTATTTGGAAACGGATATTCTACATTATGGAAGATATTCTACTTCACGGAAAACGTTATGTCAACACTAAAAAAGGAAAATTTATCAATAATTTACTGCTTTAAATGTTGTGTTTTGGTAAAACAGCGACTTTTTCGCGAAATAAAGTATTCTCTGCTTTAACAAAAAGACTTCAATTTATCAACAATTAACTGCTTTAAATGTTCCCAGCAAACACAGAATACACCGAGTGCACAATTTGCTATCAAATTGCGCACTCGGTGTATTCTGTGTTTGCTGGGTTGTGTTTTGGTAAAGCATCGACTTTCTCGCGAAATAAAGTATTCGCTGCTTAAAAAAAAAACGTAATATTAGTCGTTTATGTCTCTCATCAGTAGGTACTTAAAATAATTGCTATATTTTTCAAACTTTCTTTGTTAATAACTTTTTAATAAAAAACGACCCCCGGCTAAAAACTTCTAAAGGTCACTCAGGAGGGTGGACTTTCACTAATCTTCGCCAAATTCAAAACAACCTTCCTTTAATGATACCTTATACATAAGATTACATGTATGACTTGTACACTTTTTAGGCAAAAATTGGTAATTCCTTCACCGATCATTGCCAAATTCAACACCAATCTATCTTTAATGATACTCTATTCATAAAAAAAAGTGTGCAAGTAGAAACTTGCACATTGCTTCCTCATAGTTTTTAAGTGTGCAAGTAGAAACTTGCACATTGCTTTCTCATAGTTTTTAAATGTGCAAGTAGAAACTTGTATTTTGTAATATGCAACTACATATCTTTTTTGCAGAGCCACAATGGTTTTTCTTTACACCATTACGGTATTATTCATACTTATTGTGGGGTATCATTATTATATACATTATGGATCACGAAAGGGGCGACTGATCAATCTCATACCAGGGCCATCAGGTTATCCGATCTTTGGAAATCTACTACAATTTATAGGCCCACGAGGTAAGTACAAGCTTTTCAAAAATTTGCATAAATTAAACGTTTTCCTTAATTTGTACATATATACGCAAAAGTAATATTTACAAACACACACACACATTTCAGTTTAAGATATATTACTATCAATATTATCGTATATTCATATTATATACATTTTTTTAGAGAAACAATGGAAGTTACTGATCAGTCTAATTGACCAGTACTATCCAATTGTTAAACTTTGGGGATTCTCTATCCCCTTTGTATTCATCCGTCATCCGGACGATTTACAGGTAATAAAATATTTAAACAATTTAATTTTCTGTTAACTCTCCGTGGTCACACTGGGTCAATTTGACCCAACCTTATTTGGATCTAAATATCAGCTAAATACGTAGCTTAAAATGGAGCTTGGTTCGCCATCTACAAGAGTTTGAAGTCCTCTATAGGTAGATACCGTTAAAAAAACAAATTCTTCGCGAATTTTTTTTATATGTTAAAAATTCCTGAGGCACTTCTTTTTTTATAGCAATCAATTTAGCAATATCGCAGGTGCATTCGAGAATTTTTTCAACACGATCGGTGGATAAATGGTCAAATGGCGAACGAACAAAGTTCGTCTCGGGTCAAAATGACCCAGAGTGACTTCCTTGTTTGAAAAAATAAGTGTAACCACGGAGGTTTAATGTTCTTATAGTTCATACACCAGTGATTTAAGTATTTAGGTATAATTTTGCTTAGTTTTATTTTGTAGTTTTCCCGTGTGGAAATTGCGTTAGGGCTTTGATAAGGCCCCTGTTAATTTTCCCTAACTTTGTTTGGGCCCTAATGTGGAAGCCCAATAAGAACCGTTTAAGGCCGGTCACGCTTTTTCACTGAGGGCCCTTAGAGGCTAAATAATCAGGGCCTTGATAATTGCCTTATGAACACCCCAAAAAAATATTCTGTCGTTTAGTGGCTCCCGCTTGATTTTAGAGGATTTTCCTCTGAAATACGGTCTCAAGAAGATATTTTAAAATCTAGAGGAATATCCTCTAACCATGAGACACTAGACTTAAGATTGCAGTCCTCTTAATGCCACAGGAATTATAATAATACTTTAAAACGAATATTCACCCGACAAAAAAATTATTTATTTCGAAATTTTATTACTATTTTTTAACTAAATTTGTCTTTTAAGATGCAGTCTATGATTATAAATATTTCTCGTATTTGAAAAAAACACTTACCTTGGTGGGATTCGAACTCGGGACCTCTGGATCGTGAGCCAACTGTCTTACGTGGTAGACTACTTCTTAATTTAATGTGAGTGTTTTATATAGTCTACATATGTATAACCAGCGCAAATATATAATTTTTCAAAAATCATCTTAAGAAACAAATTCAGTTAAAAAGAGTAATAAAATAATAATGTTATATTTTTAAATGTTTTAAAAAATTTTTTTAATGTATGAAGAATTTAAATTGTTTTACGTTGATCGAAATAACCTTGAAGAGTTTTTAATTTATTTACGCCCTGATGTTTCTTTTCTATCGAAATCCCGACTAGGTTTTAAAATAAATAAATCTCTATTTTAATAATCGCTACCTTGATCAAGTCCCATCAAGGCCCTTATAAGTTTCCTTATTCAGGCCACACATTAATTGAGCTACCCAAAATTGATATCGCCCTACTGGGACCTAGCCTGGCAATAATGTGGAAATCCTTATTAGGGAACCCACGTTTAGCCCTTAAAGGCCCCGAAGTTTATTAAGGTTGCCTTAACAATTTTCCACACGGGTTATTTTGCGAAAATATAT